>NW_010314474.1:35915-46933 GCF_000700745.2 Antrostomus carolinensis | reverse complement strand
GGCCATTTCCTCTTGTCCTGTCACTTGGTCTCTTCTCCCAACACCCAGTACGTTACTATACACATACTCCGTTAGTAAAGCCTTAGATTCTACCTCAGTGGTCTTTACAAGACACAAGATACATTCTCTGCAGTGTGTTTCTGTAAGAGATGGGCAGAGCAGAGAACTACCATTGCTCACAGCCCTATAACAGCAGGCAGACAACCCTACTGCAAGTATCTCAAGAACTCAGACTCCCTTTCCCCGGCAGACCACTGCCCTTTCTGTTTCAGGAGAACTGAGATGGGTTCTGGTTAAGCAGTGAGCTCACGGATTCTCTGCAGATCATGAAATTTTCCACAGTGCAGTTGGCTTCTCCGCAGCTTATGCTAATAAGAGAGCAGAGACACATCGGTGGCTCAGAAGAAAGTGATTTTAAGAGCTGCTTCAATGGAAACCTGTTGGGCACAGAGCCCAGTGAGGTGCTTGGCACAGAGCAAGCTTTAGACCCATCGTCTCTTGAATTTCAGAGTCACTGTTGAGTGCTGCCAGGTGAGATAGGTGTGTTTTGGAGCACACACAGACCAAAGAAAAATCTTTAGAGCGCCATGTTTTGCAGGTGATGTATTTGGAAAGAGAAATCTTCCCAAATGACAGCCAGGAAATGAAGATTTCAGAACAGTGTGCTTTAGGTCTCAAGGAATCTTTTGTTCATTAAAAAAAATATTTCTTCAGGAAAAGCCCAAGCTAATGACATTCTCTCTTTTTCCCTTTCAAAGAAAGAGGATGTTCACTTCTCAGAATATTCAGTGGCTTCCTGTGAAGGGGTAACTCACAGCTCAGTGACTGAATTACCTGTGACACTGGAATGGTTTTTCTACCAGCATGAAACAGAGGAGCCGATTGCGTTAGAGGCTGCCAAAATGTCTGTTAATATTAATGCTATTTATTATTTTCAATTTACTGAAAGTTTAATCATTACCAGTTCCCAGCTCACAGCAGCACACTACCACATCAACGCTGCAATACCACTTCCAGCACTAACTCTCCTCTGCAGAGCCCTCTACCAATGGCACAGTTAATCAACAACACTTAACAATATTGAGAAATCAAAACATCAGCAGCTGCCTGCTGTCATTTCTGGTGTAGTGAAGCACTTACAAAATCACATTCACTGGGGCTCTCCAACTCCAGCTCATCTGCTGACATTCATACCACTTATCACCGCTAAACCTGAATGCCTGGATGATCATCAAACAAGGTCAGATAAACAGCAAAGTACAGGTATGGCCCCAGTCTGCATCATGTAACCAGTGATTTGGTACTGGTTTAACTCAGGAATAACCAACCCAGTACACTTCAAAGAGTCCTCTCCCAGAGTGGCAGCCACATTTCTCAGTTGCAATTTTGGAACTCTGACAGAGTAAGACATAAAGTACTGAAGATTTCTGTAAAAATACACATTCAACTGTCTGTCCTGCACGTGTGCACAGACACATTACAGTTCTGCAAGCACCTGAGAGTACTCAGTATGGAAAATATGCCATGAATCCAGCAGTTCTACCACACACAAGAATCTCTGAGCAAGAATGGAGAAGGCTTCCTTTGGCAGGGACTATAAGGTAACTGTAGTACAAGCTACATTTTCTGAGATCCTGAGCTTTAGGTAGTTATTGCAGTATGAAACTCAGGCAAAATATTAACATCCAACCCTTTGGTCTCTTCAGTTGGTATTTAATGACCCCCTGAATTCCTCAGAGACCCAGGTGGTATCCACACAAAGACTGTATCTGCCAAAAGCTCTGTTCTTGCTCTATTAGCTTTGCTTTTACTTTCGACAACTGAAAATATAATGAGTTGTACAATTGTCAGATGACTACCTTGGAACAGACATGATACGACTGGACCTATGACTCACAAAAAGCTTTCTGTGTCCCCATCAAGCACAGAAGAGAGGAGATAACCCACTTTCATGTTACAGTCAAACCACAAGCTAATCCAATTAAAGAGCGGACATAGGAACGCAGAATACAGCACCTCAGCGAACCACTGGTCCATCAGGGCTAATATCTTGCTTCTTGCAGAGTTCAGGCCTTAACACTTCAGTGGAAAATAAATATAAGGCATAAAATCTCTTGCTATTAGTGCTCTGCTCTCCGTGACAGAGCAAATAGTCTTGCTGACCCCTGCGGGGAGCAGATAGTGTCCTGAGGCATAAAAGCCACTCACCCTTTTCTTTATTTATATAGCAGTGCACTCATTACCACGCAGAGAATAAGCAAGGCCTTTTAAAAAGCCATCCTTTGAATTATAGTGATGGCTGTTGCTTGTCTCAGTGAATTCAAAAAGCTCATCACACTCTGGGTGCTTAGCAAATAAGTATTTGTTTAAAGAGATATGACAAATAGAAATCCAAAGCTCTGAGCATCCCAACACTCACCAAAGCTGTGACTTGGGGCCCACTCTGAGATTTCATGGGGATTTTTAATCCACCTGCAAGAATGTATTTGTAAAAGAACAAAATCATCTCTTACTTGGAGGATTATTTCTTCCCAAGAGTCAGCCACTGGCAGTTTTGCCACTCACATCAATGAAATAAAGTTTGACTACAAGTACTTTCATTTGGATACTCAACTCTGGGGAATTAAGACTTCTGTTTTCATTTGTTTCAGCAACACCGCAGGATCAATGTGGTCGGCATCACCACAAGCTTCCCATCACTTACTGCCAGCCACCCAGCCACTTGTAGGACCGATGGTACCTACAAGGAGGCCAGATGCACCCATGTATTAGGACCTAAACAGAGGACACCCATTAGCCAGGGAAGATTCCATCCAGACTGGAACCACAGTAGTGACCCAGAGACAGGAGATCTGAGTTGCCAAAGTACTGAGTCCCATCAGTGGGACTAATCCTTATATTCCTTCACTTCAGTATTTTTTCCAAAATTACCACTGTTTAAAAACTAAAGGAGAAATGGATTTTGGACTTTTATCATTGAAGGGATGTATCAGAACCTGGTGTCTGAATGAAGCACACAGGAACTGTTAGCCAGCCTATTCCTCCTCTTGTGAGGACTACGTGAAGACTTTCAGCACCTTCAAAAAGACAAGTTATGCAGCTGCTCTTCATCTCTGGGGCAAAGACTCCACTGCATTCTACCAATTCACACAGGCAAGATTAGCATCAATGCAGAATAAGAACTAAACATGGAAATGATCCTAAATGAGAAAGAGAAGTGGAAAGATGGAACTGGATATGCTTAAAATGAAGTTTGGATATGCTTAAAATGAAGCTGCTGTCGGCTGGTCCCAAGCTGGTAGATGTCAGCAGGGTGCAATCCAAGTCAGCTCACACTATGTATGGATCCAGTCTAAAAGATCTGCAGGTTTTGGGTTTTTTTTCCTTTTATTCTTCCTCTCTGTGCAGTGCACCTTGGGCAGAACTCAGCCCTGGCAGTTTAAAAGAAAATAAAAGCCATCAAACACTAGAGGGAGGCAGAAGACCTGCAGTCCAGCAATCTGCTCCCAGCCTCCTGGGCAAAGCTCCCCAGGGCTTCATTGCCACTGGATTCAAATACAAATAAAACTGGGGGGAAATGACAGAATTTTCAGTGACATTTCCAAAAACCCTTTTAATTCAGGAATGTGTGTTATGTGGGATTCCTACAGGTCTGTAGGAATGAGGCACCGTGTGCTTCACATGGGAGGGGAAGAGAGAAGAATAGAGGACAACATTCACATTGGTGCTCCACAGGGACTGCTAAAAGAAATTAGAAGAATGTAATGGAAAATATTAACCAACTCTGTTAACAGATGCACACAACGTATTGGATTCACAGGAATGAAGAGAATCTCCTCCAATTTCAGTCTCTCATCTAACTTTAGTCTATTGATGACTGTTCAGTTACTGCTACCAAGTATCTGATGCAATGTCAGTGTGATCCTGTAGTGATGGAAGAATCATCACACTGAATAAACTATGTTCCTGTCCTTTCAACATCTCCCAGCAACAGCAAACCTCAAGTGAAAATTAGATACTCACACAGAACGGCACCAACATCCCTACCCTTGCTGCAGAAATGCTGCTAACTTCTGTCTGGGAACTCAACTGTACTTTAAATTTAAAGCAACAATCAAAACAGTGGAGATGAGTCTGCAAAGATGTGAAATGTTATTGCAAAAGGCAACAGGCTGAGCACTTCAAATCACCGAGTGACATCAAGCTGGTTTCCATGAAGTACCTTTTTCTCCATCATGTGTTTGCTGTAGATGGGTCTCCAAAGGGAAATTTTCATGAGACCCTCTGTTATCTGGGCAAAAAGCTCTGACTGTGAAGAGAAGAAGTGATGCCTTCCAGGCAAGAGCTCCCTTGTTGCTGAACCACATACACAAAATGCTGTGGGTTAGAACGTCAGTGCTCCAGCGATGAAAACTCAGCACTCCCACACTTCTCTGGACTCTTCTTAGTGCCAGTCATGGAGAACCACTCACTGTGGCACACACACACTTTTGGCAGTGTCCAGCATTTTCAAACATCTTCATGCGATGCACATCTCATCAATGAGTTTGATGGGTTGATCTCAGCTCCTACTCATCATGACTCCATCTTTTTTTTCCCCCCCTCAGACATTTTCTGGTTCTCCTACCTCTTCTTAGCAACTGCAGAACTTTTTTTTAAAAGGGGTGAGTTACACTTCAAAAATTTCCCTGCAGTAATTCTCTTCAGAGCAGCTGATCTGCAGAGGGCCACATACACGTTTAAAAATTTGACCTCTAGGAAACAGTGGAGTTTTTTTGCTTAGGAATATCTGTTTGAATCTTTATCAGGTCTTTATCTTACTTCTCTCAGGTCCCCAGTGTTTCTTCTTCCCCTCAGAAATTTGTTCTGTTAATGACAAGCAAGTCCCTCTCCACTGGTAAGACTCTCTCCAGACTGGGAGGCAGAAAGGAAATGGGGACAATCTGGACTTCATTTCAGTCAAGTTGAAGACAATGAAAATATTTCATTTCAGTGGTCTGCAAAGCAGACCCTGTGGTTGCTAAATTAGCTTTCCTCGTTTCCAGCTGCTTTCCTGGAAAATCAGACCCATTGTCTACAGAGAGAGAGAAAAGTAACAAGATGCCCCAGCAACAAATAACCAACAGTGGAGTTGTTGGCTGGAATCTGCCAGCAGAGACCCACAGAAAGGAGCAGGGCTTAAGGCAGCGATGGCACCCAGCACCAGCTAAGCTGTGCAGTTAAGACCTCACAAAAGAGAACTGCATAACTGCAGCTGCCCTTTTTTGCAAGCTCCCCCAGGTATAGAAAAAAACAAGCCACACTAGGTTCAAGAGGGAACCAGACAATTTGTGGATGCACAGTGTCAGGCAAGGACAAATTAGCAGGCCTGCAAACACTGCATTTGGATTTTTGATGCCCCCAAAAACACTCCACTCGAGCTCCATACACACCCAATAAAGAACAAATATATAAATCCAATCCAATCCATGTCACCTCAGTCCAGCAAAATGGTGGCATCTCTGGCTCCCAGCATCAACATCATTTGAAGGCTTTTTTTTTTTATGGCATGGTGCTTTAATTTGCCTGTGGCATTTAAGAAAAAAAAAAAAAAAAGAAGGTAAGTTTAAATCCTAAAAAAATGCTGTTGAGTCAGATGTTCCCAGTGGGACTGGCACCAGCTCCAAGATGATCTCACTTTGCCCAGAGTAGTTCTCATGTGGCCTCTCCTCACCGTGAAGAATCTCACTTACAAATTACAGCAGAAAATGACCAGTAAAGTCCCACAACAGTACCATAAAGGGTACTTGGGAGAAGATCTTTATTTTTCATGACCCCTGGATCCACCTGCTCAAGAACTCATCATTCGTTCTCAGTAACAGCAGAACTCAATGAGAAGGAACTACTCCCCATCCACTTCTCACTGTCTTCATCTCCCAACACTTTAACCTGTCTGGCTTTGTTTCTCCCCTCTGGTTATCTGAGAAAGCAACAAGCAGCCATCACAGGGCAATTCACCCCAGCGAAGAGGTGGTATGAAATGGCAAGAGACTGGCTGTAGTATGATTTCCAACCAACTCCAAGGTAAGAGAGAAGATCATCCTTTCACTAGAGCTAGACAAGCTTGTCAGTAATCTTAGTTTGCAAAATGCACTTCCTTGCCACTTTTTAGTTTCATATCCTGCTTTGATCCTTCAAATTCTTGCACCTGCACCCTGCACTGTCCATCCAAGCAGCAATACAAGCTGTTCCCCTCAGTGTCCCTGGAAGAACTCTGTCACACCAGCTGGGATACTACTCAGCAGGTGGAAGCCCTCCAAGAGCAGAATGTGCAGCAGGAACTTTGCAAGGTGTTAGTTCTGCAAGGAAAAGAGGAATTTGGGCTGGGAGCAAAGTATAAAACTGTGCAGTTAACTACTCCAGCAGGATATGTTATCTTCCCTTCTGGACCTGCAGAATTATGTACTCTGAGGGAGCTGCCAGCCTTCATCTCTGATAGATGGTTTGAGCTCCGTCTACAGCTGCAGATCTGTTCATTATACAACACTTTTGGAGAGCTAGAATTTGTCTGTGGGCCCCAAGATCAAGTCAAATGATGACGTCCGATGTGGAAACCATCCTGAAATCACTGGAATAACTTACTGCATCCAATCTGCACTTTGTCAAGCACTTTAGGATGCTCCAAGATGAAACACACTGCACAGCTATTGGGAAGAATTAGCTAATGCTGGCTGATAGCTGAGATAGCATCTCCAAAGAGCAAGAAATAAAATCCACCTTAACTTGAAACTCCATCATATTCTCCTTTATTTCTTAAATGCTAGGAGAGTTACACAACAATGATAAATGGTAAAAGTTAAGTAACAATAATAATGAAAATTAATTCTGTTACTACAAAGCAAAAAACCAAGCTTCATGGAACAAGTTCTCCCCTCAGTCTTGAGAGGAAGCAGAGTGTGCACAGAGCTGAAAAGAGAGGGCTCTAGTTCTTGTCTCAGGTTTAACCCTTTTTGAAGTCACTGCCATACACCTTTTCCTTGTTCCACAACAAGGCTTTATGTTCCATGCATTACCCTAGAAGAGACTTGCATTTCTCTGCCCTCACTGAGCTAAAATACTCACTGAGAAAAAACTGGTATAAAAATATTAGGGGTTATTATTATTTTCACTAACTGAACATAAAATGCATGTCTCAGGGAACCAAGGAGACTATGATGATGCAAAGTCTGCCAAGTGACAGGTAAAGAAGCCTATCAAGATGCAGCATTCCCTTAATACAATGAAAACACAAATAACTCAGGCAAAGCACATTTATCAAAGTGCTACACACATTAAAAAATGGTTTGTCCATGAGAGCCAAGTTACTGACCCATATATAAAGGCTGAGATGAGAGAAAGAGAGAAAAGCAACCTGTCCAGAATTGCACTGAGTCTATGCAGGGTGGGAACAGAACACAGCGGTCCTGTCCCTAGCCCAGTGGTTAATTGCAAGTCAAGCCTTTAATTTTCACATGCAAGATCAGCTACATCGACTTCATACCACTGCCAAAGACTGAAAGAATACAAAGTGCATGTCTAAGGGATCTAAATGGCTTCTCACTGGTATTTAAGGGCAAACAGCCTTTGATGATTCCTCTGTATTAAGAAATAAACAAAACTCTTCAGTTTAGCATTCGGTTTAGCATTCAGTTTTTCTTTCTCTCTTTTTTCAGCGCTATGAAAACACCACTGGTTATCCAGCAGTCTTCCCTAGATCTCTTTCAGCCAGAATTTTAACAAACTAAATTACATACTGGATGTGGCAGACTGCTTTTGAAAACCACTGTTCTGCTCATCAGTCCAATCACACAACATATGCCTCTCCTGAGGAAAAAAGGGCCACAATCTCAACTTGGACTCCCATCTCGATCAGTCCAGGGTTATACCGGCGTGTCTGACCATTACCAAACTCAAACTGGTGATCAAAGTAAGGCTGAGGAACTCATAAAGCTCTTCCTAGTGCTTGATTAAGAGAACATATTAATTTTTTTCCCCCCCTTAAGCTATTTTGCAGCCTAGAAGTCAAATAAAATATGTAAACGCTTCTGGAGTGTATGAGTAACCCCACTTTGAGCTGGTGTTTATATGAGCTGCTCTAAGCAATTTGAACTGGCAAGTGAAGACCTCCAACCTTTGACTCAGAGACATGAAAGGGAGGGAGAAAGACATTAATGACAATTACTTGAGACTGTGCCACCCTGATGGAATAACCAGTGCAGCCTCCTGCACCTGCAGGAATGTGGTTTGGGTTTCAATCAGGTCCAGCCAAAGGCAGCCTAAGAATGGCTGTCTGCTTTGGGGGAAGGGCAGGCAAACAGGGACCTGGCCCCAAACCCAGGCCTTCCTCTTAACTAGTCACAGCTCTGCTCAATCTGAGCATTTTTGTGGCAGCTTCACCCAACCATGACAACATCTCTTTCTGGTTTGACCAAACTTGTGCCCCTATTAGATGGCACTGATGTGTTCCCAGAGAAGTGGCGAGGGTGGCTGAACAACAGCCAAGACACATACCACACTAGGCAGCAGGTCCCATTCCCAAATGTTTAGCTGGTAGACTGAGATTCTTTCCTTGGACCACAGCTACTTCATCACTTGCAAAGGCCTCACAATTCTCCATCCTCAGGAAGAAATCCAGGCTGAGATACCAGTGGCAAGTAGAGCACTACTTCAAGACTGAAAGCACACCATCACCCTCACATCCTCCTTCACCCTCACAGTAGTTCCACACAAGCTCCCCTTCACATTTACAACATCTAGAGACCCTACCTCAGTTCCATTCAGCCACCGGGCCCATGCACAATCCCTCCCTCTGCCATTCTCTTTAGACCACCAAAGAGTAGGCTGGCAATCCTTGGCCACCTTCATCCTCACACAACAAGAACACAAAAGCCACTGTCAGCATGCTCACAACGGTAAGAAAGACCTTCTCCTCTGTGCCTGAAGGACCACAGGCATGCCTGGTTTGGGAATGGTGCCACAGAATATCCCAAGTAGTCAGAGCAGCTCTGTAGAACTGTTAATATGGCTTTCCTGATGCTTTAACTTGCTTGGATTACAACACTGAAGTACTGACTTCCAGTTTTTAGACATCCCCACCTGACACGCTGTTCATATGCAGAACTCCCCTTCAGCCCACAGCCCCACTACCTCAGGTATCAGCTCCCCAAAACAATGTCAAAATCCACAGGAATGGACTCATCTCCCTCCTCGACTCCCCTTCTGAGAACCTGGCCCATGAAAATTCCTGGCAGGTTATTTAGTGGAGTGTGTTGTTACTCTTGTTCCTCATGGTCTGCTCATGAGAAGCTGTTCCTGTGAACAATCTGTCTATCTGTTCTGTAATCATACCTTTGTTTTGATGTGCACACAAGCTCTGTGTGGCCTGGATCCACCCAAGGACTGCAGGAAAATCACATTCCAGATTCCACACAGGAGTTTAGCCCTCTCCATAATATTTCTGGTTCTGATCTAACTGAGACTGGTATTACAGCACTGTAACTCCATCAACTTCAGCTGAAAGTGTCTGCTCATGCCAAATTTGATTTGGTCTGCACTGAAACAAAAACAAATCAACAAAAAAGCTCAGAGTGAGAAATACAGAGTTAGGCTTCCAGAGCTCTTTGGAGCTGACCCCAACCCTACCCTTGGACATTTGTGTGCCTCCCTTTCCCCTGTTAAATGAGGATATTTCCCCATCCATAAAGTGAGGTATTTACATTGTCATTTGTGAAGAGATGTACTCTTTGTATTTCACCTGGAATATGTAAAGTGCTATGTGACAATACTGTTCCTCCTGATTTATGCCAGCCTATGACAGACCACAATTAGGCTTGGCTATTATTTTTCTGATTAACACACTACATGGAAAAATGTCTGATATAATCATGGCTCAAGATTAGTGATGCAGGTTGGTTTATTTAAAGCAGTAACATCAAAGCAAAAGGTCTGCTGATTCAGCTCATAAAAATCATTGATGCATAAAACCAACAATAATATCAAGAAAGAAAAGGGGAATGGAGGACTGGGAGAACAGAAGAAGAAAAGGCAACCCAAACCCATCATAAGTGCACTCAAGACAGTCTAACCCTTTCAAGAAGCATTTGCAAATACCCTTTCGTGGGAAGAAAGTCTACGTGAAAAAAAATCTACGGTAACTGAAGGGACATGGTATTAAGAAAAGGCATCTCTCTTCCATTTATCTATCTTTGATTGAAGCTTCTGGTCCAGCCAGCAGCTTGGGAATGTCTTCATTTACAATATTCCTTCCTGAAATCTGAAAGCAAATTGAAATGCAGGTCAGTACCTGAAGAGAGATTTCAATCCATCCAAAGCAGCACACTGTAACACGCATTTAGCTATACAGTCACAAGTGACCGTTTGCAGTCAACCGTGTCCCCAATATCCTCTGCATAAAGACCACAGTGAGATATAATGTGTAGGAATTATTGCACAGATCACCTCTGCAGAACATAAGCAAAAATATCGTGAGAACTCCATCAAGAACAGCAGGTCTAAAGCAACTCATGGACTCCCCAGAGCATTCCCTTCTTGATATCATTTCAGTCATCTTTGTTATATTCTAAATTCATGTGAAAGGAGTCACAGAACCTAACAACTTCTTACAAGCACTGCTTGACAGAAGTGTGACTCCACAAACTGAGGCGTAATACTCAGGATTAATGCTGGTTAAGTAGAAGGAGATTCAGCCCCCAGGAAGGGAGAGCTGTTTGCTTTTGTTGGATGAAGTAAATAACTGCCCATTACCTATAAATTAATTCAACTCAAAACACTCTCTTCTGCACAGTGTTTTCTTCTCAAACACCATACCAGGACATTTTTGAGATACATCTCCCCCTGAGGTTACAGGACAGAATGCACCATTCCAGTCCTGCAAGGCATTCTTTTTCCAATAAAGAAAAATTCTATTTGTGCCATGCCAAAAGTTTTTAAAAGCCTAATCACTACTTGCAACTTGTGGCTCCATGATGAAAGGATAGGAA
>NW_010314474.1:0-35841 GCF_000700745.2 Antrostomus carolinensis | reverse complement strand
TCCTGCTGTCATTTTTCATGATGTTTATGATTCCTCATTCGGCTGTGGCTTGGTCAGCTCACTGCTAAACTCTGTTCTTCCCTCCTCCCTCCTTCAACCCATTGGAAGATTCCCCACAGCCACCAATTAGGGGGAAGCAGGTCATGATTACCTTTGTCTAAATCAATGTTCTTTGCTGGGAAGCTTCTGGCTTGTTCAGCTTTCTCCTTCAGGATGTTGTTTTTGTAATCTGTGTAAGGGAGGAGTATAATTCAGACAGCCATTAGAACATTAAAAAAAAAAAACCCCAAAGCTTTACAGGCAAGGTGGACATGTGATCAGTCCTTCCTCAGAGTGCTCTCGCAGGCAAGGTGGACATGTGATCAGTCCTTCCTTGGAGTGCTCTCAGCCTGGTGTCTCCAGATCTCTCTGATTAACTCATGGAGTTACTCAGCAGCAAAAGGAAAGCTGCTACAACTTAATTTTTGCCCCTGGCACTAATCAGTTATGCATACTTCAGTTTCCTGCTCTTCATAGGTACCATAGATTCTTCCAGCATATAATAAAAAGCTCTGGATTATCTAGCAAAGCTCACCTGAAGATGACTGATGCAGTTATTTGAAGAATTTGCTCACAGGGGAGCTCTCCTGAGACATGCAGAGAAGAATTTGTACTTGCTACTGTCTCTTACCTACACAAACTGCTTAAATTTGAGGAATCCTCTTCCCCAGATGCTGTCTTGATCTCATTCCACATTGTTTCATGCTCACTTGAATTTGGCTTTCAGGTGCATGTCACAGAACCCCAAAAACTCCAGGTGAAGCAAGAGACACTGTGCCTCGTTACTGACCAACCTCATCAATCAGCCTCAGTTTAACAACTCAAAAGTTAGGTCTGCCCTGTGCAGCTGCAGCCCCCCTGCTCGCACTGACTTACTTGTGGGTTGAGATTCTTAAAGTTGCCATTAAAAATCAGGAACTTAAGTCATTTCAAAATGGGCAACTAAATGCTGTTAGAAAATCCTCAGTTTTGACCTGGTTTGGAGAACAGTTGGTAGTTGATGCATACCCAGCCTGATGTCTTCACCTTTGTATTGAGTCAGATCTGTTGTGTCGACTGTAAATTCTTTAAGATTTACATCCTTCCTGAAAAAGGAATAACAGTGAAAAATGGTGTTGTTGCATTCTTTAATAACTGGCCCCTTTCACACTTTTTCACAATAAAATGTGATGTTCATGCTACTTTAGAGAATTTAATTTACACTGTTTATTTGCTGTATATCTGGAGAAAAGTTGAAAAACTTCCATAGAAGCTTTCATCCTCTATTAAGCACTGGTGATTTTCACAGCAATCCTTACAAAATCCTTTCCAGTTTCTACAAGGCTTCCCTGGAGAAAGCACGACAGACAGATAACAGCATTGGCAGCCACTGCACATGGGTCCTTGTCCTGTCTTTGCTCCTAAGATTACTGCTTACTAGTGAATCCAGTTCTCCTCTCTTCCCTTCGCTGTCTTTTCTATTAATACCCTGAGATCTCCAGCTAGCTGGTTCTTTTTTCCCCCATGTGTTTGTCCAAATCTTAGAACAATGGGAAGACAATCTGTACTGGAATTTCTCTATCTCTTCCTCTTTAATAATATACAATAAATCAAAGGAACCCAGCTAGACAATCTTGGCCCCAGTCTCACTGTCAGGGGACCTTAAGTTCATTTTTATGCATTCTAATCATAGATAGTGACTCCCTAATGATACTTACTCTCCGTATTTCTTCACGTTGTATTCATAACCTAGACAGGGAGAAGAGACAGAATGAGCAGGTGTATCCAGTCCAACCAACCCCTCCCAGATAACAGTAACACCCAGTACTGAGGTGACAGGTCTCCTGTCAGGAGATATCTCAATAAGCACTGCAGGGCTGGTCGTTTCCAGCACCTTACCTCTCTGCCGGCGCTTGCGGGTGATGAGGACAACAATGATGAGGAGGACCATGAAGAGCAGCAGAGTTGCCAGGATGTAGCCCATCTGCTGGAAGAAGTGCACCCGGCTCTCAGGGATGATGACGTTGATTACATTGTGGCCCCTGACAACATTTGGATCTGATGGCAGAGGAAAAAGAAAACAGGTTGATAATTGTAATTGGCATCCAAAGCGAAGCACCTTCACAGGTGGGTCCATATATAGGAATGTTCAGTGAGAAACTCTCCTGAACTGCACAAAGTAAAGGGCAAACGGCTGCCTAATTTACTGCACAGTGCACCTTTGTTGGATGGAAGATGCTTGTGCTCTTCACAAAACCATTAAACCCCCCAGGAGCATGCACAGTGACTGTTGCACATTCCCTTGCTGGTTTATATTCTTGTTTATTGCCCAGGGGAAGTCCAGACAGAAGCCACACTAGACAGCCCCGAGTCTTTCTGCAGGGTAACACAACCCTCCTCTGGGTCCCTTACAACACACGTTGCTTCAGCTCCAGACAGCTGAAGTATGAAGCAGCCCCTCCCTGCCAAGGGTTATAATTTACAGAGTGGGAGGAATTTTCAATGCCAAAGAATGAGTTTCCTTTTAAATAAAATAAGAATCAATAAAATAAATAAAATAAAAACCCACAAAGAAAAGCCAAGATTCCATTCCATTTGCGGGTGCAGCAGCATTTCAGTTCCGCAGCACAGGGACGGGTAACTCAAAACTCTTACGTGGAACATTTTTGTAGATCTCAAATAAATAGGTCAATGTTTTACACATATAGAGAGGAAGCAACTTCTCTGCTTGCAATAGTCAGAGGAGGGGACAAATCCAGCCCAGGCACACTGTGCTGGGGAGGTTTTTCTCTTCAAAACACTTGTTTTGAACACCTTTTCCCCCTAACAGGGACCATTCACCAGGTAACCACCAGTCTGGGGTTCTGGATTACCATTCCCTGGGAGTTTAACCCTGTAAAATAAGTCAGGGGGGGATAAGGGGAAAGATGGGGGGAAATATCCCAAAAGCCACAGTGCCATTTAACAGATGTGTTCTAATGCAAGAAATGTTGACGTTTTTGGAACTGCCGGCATAGGAACTGGTTCCAGTTTGTTGAGTAGTTTGTTTTCAGCAAGTAAAAATACCAATCCACCAACAATAAAATCAACTAAGGTGATAGTGGATTGAAATAAACACTTTGAAACCAGAAATTATTGTTTGCTAACGCTAACAGCAGCCCTAGAAAATCGAGAAGGTTTAGCACATGCTCTGTTCTGGTGGCCCAGTCCTCCACTCCAGCAACACTCCAGTTTTTACTGGCATTGCTAGATGCTGGGTGCTTGTTTGCTACAGTGCTGAAAACTAGCATGTGTTTTTCACCACTGCTAAACTAAAAAAATACCAAACCAAAAAACCCACTTGCAAAGCTGCAAACAGTATATGTGACAGTTCTGCTTGAACAAAGCTCTGGATCACGAAGGGCTTCTTCAGCAGCTGCCATAATGAGATGGTAGCCACTGGAGCAGCTTTGGAGCCAAAAGTCAAACATAAATGCATTCTGTTCCTGCCTTTTTGCTTTCCCACAGTACTGCAAGAGAGGGCAGGAGTGCAGTTAAACTTCAGTCAACATTGGAGAGGTCACTGTAACAACAAACAGTGGAAACAGAGGTTCAATCACTTCAGGTTTCCTTGGCTTACTCAATCAAGTAATAATAAAAACATGAGTGTTCTGACAAAGCAGCACTGGTGCTGCATCACCAGGAACACAGTAGAATATATCCCATTTTATAAACTGGGGAAACTGAGGCACAGAGTAACAGTTGATTCAACTGCACCCAGTAGATAGATGAATAGCACCTAGAACAGCACCACCAAGGTCATACAGACTCTCCTTCTCATCCCACTGTTAGATCAGAATTTAAGCTGAGGTGATGAAGGTTTATTCAGTAACCAAACCTCATCTTTCAGTATGTCTCAAGGTGGTGAGTCCATCTGCCTCCAAATTCACTCACCTGATCTGGTTTAACCACTGGAAAAGAAGTTTTAATGGTGGTGGTGGGGGAAGTTAGAACAGAGATGGCTTTACATGACTTTACCCAAATGTCAAGGGTCAGATTCTTCTGCTGGGAAAAATGGAGAGCTCTCAACCAAGAGAGCTCACACATGCTGGGTACGTGGCCCATTTTCTTTTCAAGGCTGGCAAAGGATTGAGAATAGTTTAATAATAAGCATGAGACACAACAGATGCCATTCTTCAATCACTTGCTCCAAAGCAAACACAGAGTAAAAACACACTGAATTAGTAGACATTACACCACATTTATACTGCTGAGACTGAGTGCAGAATCGAGCTCATGCTTATATTCAAAACAGGATGAAGTTTCCTGTCTGGAAATGGCTCTGGGCCATGGAGCAATGCCAGGAACTATAGCTGCCCGCTGAAAAATCTCATTGCTTTGCTTTTGTTATCTCCTGATGTTTTGGTTTGGCTTTATGTTACATCCCCAGAAGAGTTCTATAGCTTTTCATGGAATGGGGCAGTATCTCAGCCCCTCCTGCTATAGACAAACAGGGCACGTCCCAGCAGGCTCCTCATCAGCCCTGGGTTTGAAAAAGGCACTCGGGATGTCTCAGCTTCTTCCACATTCCCATCGACTCAGCACATTTTTGTGTGTGGTGCTCTCAGACCAGCTGAGCATTCACTGCCCTTAGGGAACAAAGCTCTTCTAAGGCTGTTCTTTGTGACACTGGAAATGGCTTTTCTCAGGAAGGCAAGTTCTTCCAGCACTGAGGGCACTACTGTAAAACTAAGACAGCCCCAGCAGGTTAAATTCTTGTAGGTTCTGTCTAATTTATAAGCAGGTAGGTAACTATTCAGCAACAACCAGGACAACATCCAGGAAAGAGAGGAATAAATTTCTAGGTGGGAAACTCTTGAAAACAAGATCTAGTTTCCATCTGCACACTGGGATCTGGATAGGGCTCAAGGGCAGCAGAAGGGCTGCAGGCAGGAAGACCAATATTTGTACGTCCTGGCCTCCCTGTCAGCTCAGCCCCAACAGCCTCCTTAGCACTGCCTGGGTTTTCTGGACATCAACTGTGGTCCCAGGGGGGAGGTTTGGGTTTCTGTGACTTGAAAAAGTCAATTCCTAGAGAAGAATAGACCTATTTAAAAATGGATGAAGCAATGTCAAAATTCTGTATTAAGCAGCCAATAAATATTAAACCACAATGAATATTTTAAAACGTTAATAAGGAACTATACCCAAAAGACTTAAAAGAAATATTAAGCTTGGGATATTTATTTTCTTTTTCTGCCTCTTGAACTAAGCATGATGGTTTCCAGTTTGGACAGGTTGTCAGATGATCGCTCACTGCAGTGGAAAATGTGAAAATTGGTTTAAGAGAAAAAAAAATGAAAAGCTGAAGGGTGGAGGAAAATTCCTGGTGCTTGATTTTACACAGTCTGGCATCTTGCACAGCTGAAACCCCTGTGCGAAGGGGAGAGAAACACTTATGATCTACATTGGTGAGAATAATGGCATGTTGTAACAGCAAAGGCAGAGCAGAATTGATCCCCACCCCACATCTTCTCCTGTTCCATAAAAGCCATCAGGAAAGGGAGCCTGTTAGAAAAACAGCTTGTTTGCCTTAGGGCACGTCAGCACTGCAGAACAGAACAGGCTGCAGAATTGCCCTGGAGAAAAGAAAACAGAAGCTGGACATGATGTCAGTACAGCACTGCGAGCAGGGTAATTAACCCTGATGGGTGGGACGCTCCACTGCAGGTGCAGCAGAGCATTAAAGCAGCTCTGCAGCATCCTCACCTCATGGCTACACGTGCAGCTCCAGTTGTACCACCCTAATGGAAACAGCTCAAACAACCAAGCCCATACACTAGAGCTGCACACCAGCAGCGAGGGAGGCAAAACCTCAGCTACTCTTCTAATCCTAAAGGCAGGAACAGCCCCTAGCTCAAACGTGAGAAACCTTCACAGAGGAAACCTCAGTGTTGCTCCAAGGGAGACCTTCACTTCAGTGGTGTCTATGGTACTCCTGCAGGGCACAGGTTTGTCTTGACCACACTCCCTCTTGCTGCCACTAAGTGATCCCTGAAGACCACTGTGAAGGGACAGAAAAGGCCAAGGACACCTTGGGATTTGGAACAAAGGCATTCTGAGGTGATGATGGGGAGTAACATGTCATATTCCTGCCCCACAGTTTACTGAGCTCTTTAGAGCTCAAAGGTGCAACTGTAGATATTTATCTCTTCCTCAATCAGGACAATCACTTCCAGGGCCACTTACCTACGGCTGGGGCAATGTTGTGAGTTGTCAGGTTCACCACCTTCTTCTCTCTCACTGGCTCTGTCACAAACACTTGGTAGATCCTGCGCTCGTGCAAGCCACAGTAGTGATGGTGCAGGTGACAGGAGTAAGTGCCTTCATCTGCACTTTCCAACTCTGAAATCCGCAGGGAAAAGTCACCCAAGGCAAAGGCTGTGTCAGTGATGTTCATCTTCTGACGGATGAAGAGAGGTCCGTACGACCGGCGCTCGCCGGAGGCGTACAGATCAATGAGCCGGTCAGCGCGGTCGTGGGGAACCCCTGGGGGCTGCCTGTCCCAGTGCACCACTTGTTGTTCTTCTTCACTGTGCCGTTCAGTCCAGATGTGGTTATGGTTCACACAGGGGAGCATCACTGTGCTGCCTTCTAGGGCAACAATCACAGGCTTTTCCCCATCCCAGTACTGGTTTGCATCCTCAGCTGTGGAGACAATTCAAGTTGTGGAACCTTGGTATGTGGATCTTTACACACTTGTCCTATGCTCAAGGACACCCAGGCACACCTCAGATTGCTCTCAGACCCTGTATTCCTATAACACATCCCCTCCAAACATCTTGGAAGTGCCACAGGGGTAGTGTGCCTTGTTCACACTTACTTCAGCAGTCAGTAAAGAAATGTCCCTTTATTTTCTACATCCTAGGTCACTGCGTTAAGCAAGGCCACTTTCTTTTCCTTAAAACTGAGAATTAATCTCTTGTTTCAGAAAGCAGGAAGTATATTCTCTCTACAGGCTAAGAATGGAACGAGAATAACAGATTCCATCTTCAATATGCTGTATCTCAATTCTCCAAGCAGGAAATGCTTTTCTACCCACAAATACCCTAATTATTGAAGGAGTTCAAGAAGCACTGGTTTGTATTTTGTTCTTGAAAAGGAGTAACAGAAGAACCAAAACACAGAGGAGCAGACTGGGGCTCACAGGCCTGCCTGGGTGTTTTTATGGCATAGAAGCTGTGAGAACAGCAGCAGGGGAGATGTGCTTCTCTTCTAGCCCATCAGCCCTTCAACAGCTTCCCAGCACAATCAGCCCCAGTAGCTTCACTTGTGCATTATACAAAGGTTGATTTAAATGACATGGTACGTGCACGTGTGGCATGGGTGGCACACACAACAGCCTTTAGTAGTTTGTTTTTAGAGCTGGAGTTACATTGTGGTAACTTAAAGAGGGTTTTTAACTACAGGCTTCTCAGAACTCCAGCTGCCAGACCAGGTCCCCTGCAAAGAGAACACCAAGCTGTCTGCCACACCTACCTTGCTTGGTGATAGTTAGTTGGATTTTCACAGTTTCATATAAGTGGCAGTAGTGATGGTGAAGATTACAGGAATATGTGCCTTCATCACTCTCTGCAACATCTAGTACAACAGGGAAAAGAAGGGAAGTTGAATGTTTCATGCCGAGACAGTGATTACTTTTGTCATTTATACTGTTTCCCAAATACTTGTACAGATGCAAAAAGCCCTTTATATAACTGGGTTCTAACCCATCCTTATCACCAGGGTGGGCTAAACAGAGAAGAATCATCTCACCTAATACAATAATTCATTCAGGGTATTTGCTCTTGTGTGGAATGTATTTCTATCAACAGATGGAAAGAGAAATCTGATTTAAGTTTAGTCAAGAGCAGGCACAGGAAGAATGACAGTCTTGGGTTTATAGTTCAGGAACTCAAATACAGACAAGAAGCCCAAGTGACTTTCAGGCAATGAGCTGTTACCAATTCTCTTTTAAAATGGAACTGTGGGAAATAAAACACTATTACCAGTGCTTCAGAGAACCTCATTAGACTGATATATTTATTTATTTATAGAAAATGCTCTATTAAATAGCCATTTGCACAGAAAAGCACAAGGTTAATTTAGCCAGGGATCCTCCATTTTGCAGACAGCATAGTGAAAAAAAAAAACCCCAACTGTTTAGTACCTTTGATCACCAAGGAAAAGTTGCCATCTGTAAATGCATTCTGAGGCATGAATATCCTCCCTTGGTTGTAGGAGCTGTACACACGCTGATCTCCAGCTGAGTACATGTCACACAACCTCTCCATCTTGCTGTTTCCATAGGAGTTGCTGTACACATCCCAGTGGACTACACGCTGGCGGTCATTCAGACGATCCTGGGTCCATACCATGCGGTAACTCTTGCAGGGCAGGACAGCCTGTGACCCCAACGTGGCACTGATATTTAGCACTGACACAACAACGCTGGCTGGGTTTGAGGCATCAGCTGGGACTGAGAGCCAGGAGCAAAGAACAAAAACCAGAGTTACCAGATTAATGGCATGTGAAGAAGACATTAGAGGAGGACTCAGACCTGTCCTAGAGTCTCTGCACACCTTCCACCCGAAAGAAAGTAACTTTTAAGGCCAACATAGAGCTTTCTCATGGAGAAATACAACAGAAAGCCACTTAAAACCCCTGATTTCATTCAGTAAAAGTGATATCTATAATGTCTGTTATCAGGATTACAGATTTAACCTGTCCTACCTACCCTTCCTAATCCTAACTCCCAGTTTAATCCAAGTTTAGACACACTAGTTCATGGCAGGCATGGTTCATGCCTATGGAAGTTAGCAATGAAACCTCCACTGTATGTGATGGAACCACAGTCCCCCTCATTTCTCCCCATGAACACAAAAAAAGGCAGATTACAAAGATGTCACTCACCTGAATATAAATAAACAGAACCTGTCAAAGCAGAAAAAAAAAAAAAAGAATGTTACTGACAGCAAAAGGAAGAAAAAACTACAAATACACTCATAGTCAGAGGAATTCCATCTCCTCCCCCCTTCTCTGTTAACACACTTATTTAACACGTGTAATGTGGTTAATCCCAGAGGCTCAGACCTTGGTTGTACAGTGTCAGTTGCAGCATTGACCACTTAGAGCAAAAGACAGCACCTGACCCAACAAACTTAAGCTTAAGAGCAATGTGGGATATGCTGGGCCTGCAACTGAATTTCATACAGTCCAAGGGCTGAAAGTTGGGTTGAACAACCCCAACTTTCTCAGCCTGTCATCACAGCAGAGGTGCTCCAGCCCTCTGATCATCCCTGTGGCCTCCTCTGGACCCACTCCAACAGGTCCATGTCATTCCTGCGCTGAGGACTCCAGAGTTGGACACAGGACTGCAGGGGAGTCTCACCAGAGTGGAGTAGAGGTACTACTCAGTGTGAGTGGTTAAACCCACATTCATCTTTGTGCTCTTTGACCACTGTGAAATGAATGTGACAGTTTCACTTCCATCTCCTCCCCAGCAGACACCCACAGCTCAGATAACTTTCTCTGCTAAGGCAAAAGGCCTGAATAGACTTGGGAGACAGAGCTGACCCCCAACTCGTGACACACACTGTTGTGAGCAGTGTGCTGAGCAAACACATCCTGGCTTTGGGAGCACAGCTCCCAGCATCTCTCCTGCTCATGTTCCTGGTCTGCACAGTTAACACTGTGATGCTCTGGGTGCAACTGCAACTTTCCAATTGACATGACTCAAATCCACACAGGAAGAACTTTGCAAGAAATGGACTAGTGCTTTTGTTTCTGTGTTTCCCTGGTCCAGCCCCTCCTGCTTTTTGTGTAGGAGGGGTCTAGGAGGTCTCCTGACATCATGCTTTGAAAGCACAATTCAGATTGTCAACACAATGACATCATTCATCTCTCTAACCAGTCAAGCCCAAGTGGGTTCCAGCAAGATCATTAGATGTTTTGTCCTGCTAATGTCATAGGCACAATGTCCTCCAGACAAAGGCTCTATCTTTTTTTCAGCCCTGGAATTTATGCATTTCAAAACAGAATAAATTAACTCCAGACTGGGGCTATTTTAACCACACCCCCAGTGCATGGCCTGAGTATAAACTCTTGTTTCCTTTCCTTTTCCTATCACAAAACACTGGGCAGTGACACTAGAGAACAAAAATGAGCAACACAGTCTGTTGAACTTCCAGTTCAAAGACCCTGCTGTCTAACCACCTCCTGTAAGTTATTTCTTTCTACATTTATAATCTCAGCATCACAAAGGAAAAAAATCTCATGCAAATTCTCTACTGCTCTGGACATAAGAGACATCATACACGAGATATCAGAATTCCATCATTTGATGGTCTCTCCTAATAGGCTGCAAAATGCCTGATGGTAACATGAGAGAAGCTGCCAGCCTCTGCTTTTGGAAGCCAGGACCTGGATTTAGCTCAGGACAACAAAGGAATGATCCAAAGCTCTTTTACAGCACCAATTCAGCCTTCTCCAGGAGAAATCAGTCTCACTTGCAACAGGACAACCAGCTCTCAGCACAACAGCATCCACTGGTATCAGTGTGACAAAGTGATGCCTGTGTGTCTGAACTGATGCTGTTTGCCCTGTGACAAGGGGACATCAACACGAAGAGGGACTGGTGTGCCAGCAGTGGTGTCTGTGAGCTGCCTCGCTGCACAGCCAGAGCCCTGCATTACTGCTCGTTAACAGCAAATTGATTTGGTGCTACAGAAACATCCTCTCCTGGCTCAGCAAGAGGAATGCATTTACTGTTCTCCTTTCCTCTTCCAACTTAATGTAAAAAACACTGAGCCCGAATGCAGCATCATAAATCGAACAAATGACACAAGTATCCACTTAAACCTTCCAGTTTGCTCTGCTCAGCTGCCTGTTGCAGCCCTGACAGCACTAACCCCTAATTTTCTACCCTTTAGCTGGCCCTGTGGGCATGGTAAGGACCACCCAGGTCCTCACTCTCTATCCCACCCACCAGGACCTTTCTTTTCTCCAGGCTGGGCTGCTGGGGCTCTGTCAGCCAGTTACATCCACTCCTCCAGCACACCTCCAAACACAGCTCCTGGTAAAACAAGGAAGCTGTGAACTTGTCTGTAAGGTAGCAGCTTTTAGATAAGAAAAGCTTCTGTCTTGGGGGTTCTGACAGCTGCTTCTTCCCTCTGCTGTTAAAATCTCCTGCTAGCAGCTCCCTAAGAAGCAGAGCAGGAGCACTCTCGCTTGACAATTACACTCCAGGGTCTTTCTAGGTTTGTCCCTCAGGGACCAGATGTTGCTTCCCGTTGGGAAGAGCATGTCAGTGCCTCACCTGCGTTTTACCACACTGCTATTTTGACTTGCTGAACGTTGTCACCCAAAGCTGAACGTCCCAGGGTCACAGTGCCATTGTGCACTGGAAGAAAACCCATCCAAGATGAAGGCACAGGTAAGTGGTATGTTGGAGTTCAGCAGAGAGATGAGAGATGGAAGAGAAAGGGCTTTTCACTGCTGGTCTGGGCACACTCACATGGATTCTGGACAGAAGCTCTGGGTCTGAGGTATGTCCTAGGGTATTATTCATAGTCTCAGACAAGTAGGTATGAATATCAAAAAGACAGAGGCATAGCAGCCAATAAGCAAAGTTCTAGAAGGGAAAGAAAGCAAAGGTGCTTACAAGAGACATGGGAATTCAAGACAAAGAAGGAAGATATGATTGTTCAGATTCCCCAGCAATGCTGGAAATCTGCACACATATCTCAGGCCATGGCTAAGAATCAAACTTATTTGAGATGGCTGTAAATGAGATCACTCAGAAATATCTAAGGAATCTGGAATGTCTCTGATCTCTTGTATGCCTGGAGAAAATGGAATTTAAAACAACTGACCTTCAGTAACCTGGACATAGAGCAGTAGTTTAAGAAAGAATAAGCCTTTTCCCCAGCCATGCTTTTTAAAGTTGTTGTTTGTATAAGACAGTAGGTACTGAACAAAGGCAGAGGTGTATCCATAACCCAGCAAAGGTGACAGCTTATGAACTGCAGGACTGGGGTAAACTGGAAGCAGGTTTTTTGGTGAGTCACACTTCCCAATCTACAACTGTAAAAATCAAGGAGTATTTACCCACCTAGTGAAAGCTCAGGCTTTTGTAATCACAGAATTCCAGGACCTGGAGCTTCAAAACCACCAGCACCTTAATAGTTGTCACAAGAACTCACTGTAGCTTTCATTTTAAAATTTCAAATTCCATGTGATGGATAATTCCTCTGTGTGATGTACCCACAAAAAAAACCCCAAACACATCTATATGCTGTCTCCTGACATGTTCTGTGCAGACTCAGCATGCCTCTCAGCAGGATCCCAGAGGTAATCTGCTGGTCCCAAAATATAGGAAGAGGAAAGCAGCCTGCAAAAGCATTTCCTAATCCCTCGTAAAAGGCAGAGCCAGCTCTTATTTCTTGAATCCCGTCCACTTTTCAACTAAAGAATTAAGCCACAAAAATTGCAGACAAACTAGAAGTAAAAGCCTCAGGCTCTGAAAGAAATCTTACATACTCAGAGCTCTCTATGCAGTGACCTTGGAGCAGTTCAAACAGAAAACTGTCCCTTGAGTCTTGCCTGAATAACACCACCACTTCGTTCCTCCTGGAGATAGCTGCTGGCAGAGGGTCTGCTTCACAGGTAGATGCACATGCTAATGAAACCACTAAGTTCCTGTCTCATACTGGAGGATGAAAGACTATCAGAGCAAAAAAGGAAACTGCAAACACTGTAAGTGGTATCCTGAGTGCCAAGTGGCATATGTACTCACAGGACATGACACCACCAGCTCTACCTGCAGAGCTTCTGCTGAACTCAGGAAGAGCTTTGCCATTGATGTCAGCAGAGCTGGGATAAGCTGCCTGGAACAGGGTCTTACAAGGCAATAAACATCACTGAAGTCCAGATTGTAGCAGTGGGCAGGAAAGAAAACAAACTAAGTCACTGGAGAAACAAGTGTCATAACCCAGCAGGCAAGTGGGCTGAAACTACAGGCTGGGAGGTTGACACTCCACTTGCTTGACTAAGCTCAGCTCATTATTCCTTTGCACACCTCTTGTATCTCCTAGCCTGTCTCAAACTCTCTTTTCTCTTAAAAAAGGAAGCGACATCACCTTTACATCAGGGGCATGGAGGATGGTCTAGTCCTAGAGAAAGGACATGTTTGTCACAAAATCAGTGTCAGATTCCTTCTTTCTCCCACAAATCCCATTGTCTGTGCAGGGGATTTAATGGTCTCTGGAGCCATTACACAATTATTGCAGAGACAGCAGCCTCTGCTACATTTCCAAATACTTTTGGAGAATGGCAGTGGCTCCTCAGGGAGCTGACCCAGTGTCTAAGAGGCCATAATGGTTTATGATGCAGTAACATCAAGGTGACAGCTACACAGAGGAGCTCAGCTCTCTGCTCGTAGCCATTTTTTTAAACCTGCTGACCAGTAACCAGGAATAACAACTGGGCCCATCTCGAAGAGGCAAAGGAGGGAGATAGTGAGCAATGCAGTTCCACCTAGACATCTCCCACTCACCACCTGCCCCTGCTGGCCTGGGACTGCCAGACTAAGCTGTTCAGTAAAACAAGGTTTCCCTTATAAAGTCAACTGACTGTCAAACCAGGCTGCTGAACTCGGCTTTTATCTAAGTCTCTATGTTTGTTTATTTTTAAAGACTCCCTGGGACAACTTTCCCAACAGCAGAGTCTTCCGCTTTCAAAAAGGACGTCAGGACTGGAGAGCCCTTAACCACAACATCTAGTGCCAACAATTCCAACACCTCACTGCAGGTAGGAACATGCCCATAAAGCAGCAAAAAGCAAGAAGGAGCTGCCTCGGCAGAGAGGAAAAAGACTTCTGTCTGTACGAGGAACAAATCGCCATCTTGGCCACCGCACCACCAGGATCCCTCACAGATCTGCCCTTTCTCACAAGCAGTTCAGATATTAGCTCAGCTTTCTAAGCCCTCCTCTGCTTTGTGTACTTCACCTTGGCTCTAGGCCCGCAGATTAGTTTGTAGAGCCATTCCAAACCCAGCACTGTTCCTCCCTGCAAGACATTTAACACTTGAGGGTGGGGTTCCTCTCCAGAAGAGATCATCTCAGCAAATACGGAACAGCACAAATTTCCTCCTTTTTCCCCTTCCCATCTTCACTCATTATGTTATAATCTGATTTGTGTGGGAATAGCAAGACTCAAACATCAGGGCTGCCAGTTATTTCTCCAAAATACACCTGAAAAGTCTGTCAGAGATCATCCATCCTTAGGTGGAATACTATTGCCCCTACGCAGCTCTCCCACTGCTCCACAGCAACCCAACCTGCTATTCCTGCCCTGGGTGCTCCCCAAGCTCTGCCAACGTGACAAACCACACTGGGGAGCAGCTGGACTGGTTGGTGCTTCTGAAATACAGCATGTGGCCTCTCCTCCTTCTCCAGGCTTAACCCAGCAGCCTTCTGAGCCACTTTAACCCTTCTGTCCCTATGACTGATCCCATATGTTGCCAGTTCCTAAAAGCTGCCCTGAGGCATTGCAAAACTGGGGATGATGTGGTGACATGGAAACTAGATTAATTAGGGACCAAACTGAGAACTCTTCAGCTTACACCATCTACACACTGAGGAATTTCAGAGGGTCAGGTGGTTAGCCACAGCCTTTCATTAACAGGGCTGTGAAGAGAAGGAATGTCACTGGTCCCCAAAAACCTAGTGTTCCTCACTTCCTACTGTCGGCACCCTGGATGAAGTCTCTCCAGACTGTTCTCAGAGCTGTAACTCGTCCTTGGCTCACAGGTGCCTTCCTTAGAGCCCAAAGTGTTGCAAGTGTGGATTTGCTGGAGTTTTGCAATTAATCCTCAGATCTTCTCCTGCCATCTGAGCCTTAATGGGGTTTCTCTGTTTAGTTTGGGGCCAGGCTTTCAGGACCCTGAATCTGCTTTCAGCTCTTAGAGAAAACTCTGTCATTAAGGAAAAGGTACAAGCCATTCTGTTATTGTAAACTCAACAGACTTGTCTTCATCCCTTTCTTGCACCTTACCCAAAAATGAATTCCTGTATCTCTCTATCTTTATGCTGCCAGGAGGAAAAAAAAAAAAACAACAAAACAAACACCAAAGCAAACAAACAAAAAACCACACCACTAATTTTTTCCTGCATCCTAAACACTCTCTCACACACACACACACATATATGTACCAGCTGTTTCTGCCTCTTCAAAAGTATAAAATAACCTTGGATCATGTAACTCTATGCAAGCTTCACTGGACTCACATTCAAGCTGACTGGTTTTGAATTTGCCGATCAAGCAAACCGATAGGAAAAACCAGTTTGCACAAACATGCAGAATGGAGTACTGCTGAAACAAACATTGCTCCATTCTCTCCCCTTTCCTCTTAAAAAAGCATGAGAAATCCATGATTCCCTCCCCTCACAGATGAAAACACAGCTAAGTGAGGAACCTGAACAAAATCTTATAAAGATAACAGTTCAAAATCTTCCAGCTAACCTCCATCCCCGTCCTCTGCAGCTGAAATAAAAACAAGTAACATCATGCTGATCAGCTAGGAGCTTACTTTGCTGAAGCAGAATCTGCCACAGAAGGAGTTTTGCTAGTTGCTTCATTTCTTCAGCTTCTCTGTGTTCCCGTCTCTCTTGAAAAACAAGTTGAAGACTCTTTTTTTAAAAAAAAAACTTTTTTTTTTTTTTCCCTGTAACTTGGAAAACACTATGACCTCATCAATTTACATCCAGAAAGCTGTGGACAGCAGCTCATATTCTGCAGAATTACTCCACCTACAACTTCCCAATTCCCCACCTCCCCACTCTGCTCTCCCCCTACACTCACACTCCACCTCCTTCCTTTCCCTAACGCTTTCTGCACAATTACTACCAACACCCACTCTTCTCTTTCCCCTCCCTCTGGGACCTTCTGATCTGCCCCTGACTTTGATGTAAAAGTTTCATCGGGTAAAGTTGATCCCATACAGCTCTGGACTCACAAAACAATCTTTCTCCCTCCCCCTAGGGATGGAACTAATTTTCCTTGTGCTTTACTTGATCCAGCTGTTCCTTCCTTTGTTTGACACTCATCCAGCTGTCTGCTTGAGACTGGATTTATTCTGTTGCCTTCAGCGGTTTTTTGATCTTTTGTCTCCTCATATGGTTTTACTTCAAGCTCAAGTCTCAGAAGACAACCTAGAAAACAGTATTTACTGTGTCCTGTGATTTGTAAGCAAGGGCTTAATAGCAGCTATCTTAGCAAAAGGAGAGTAATGATAAAGACTGAGTATGTGGGAGCTTAGGGCAGTGCAGGCAAAAGAGCCCAGAATGCAACTAAAAGCCCCAGAACAGTGCAATGTGGGGAACAGGTTTCCCTGTCACAGAAACCAGAACACTGAAAGCTGGGTCACATTTAGAACTTCTGCTTTCAGCCCTTCAAACAAGAACTGAACTGGGCTAGTCCTTGCTTGACTGGCACCAAGACAAACAGCCAACACACAGCACTAACCTGAACCACAGAGGACCTGATCCACTGCTCTTCTCCTTTGCATGCTCCTAAGATAATACCAGCCCTGAGAGCAGTGCCAAGGCACAGCCACAACATCAAGCAATGACTGAATTTTCAGCAGTCTTTGCTCAAGGGAAAGGCTGTTCAATTACATTAACCGGTTCCTAAAGCCTGTACTGATGTATTTAACTGTGTTTATATAACCCACTTCACCCTGTCCCACCATGATGAGGAGTTTTAACACCATCAGCTGCTGAAGACAATGACAAACAGCAGAGAAAGACTCAGTAAATTCTTACACTCCAAGCACTGCTTCACAAAAGAAAATCTACACAAGCCCTTTACGTGTCTACACTCACAGAGCAGTTAAAGTTCAGATTGTCTTCGTTTGCATCTGCAGACCAGAGACAGTCATTTTTGCAGTTTAGGAGATTACTTCTTTAGATGCTGCAGGATGTTCAGAGGGGACAGACTCCTTAAAATGGCAGGGCTAATCCAGCATGGGATGAAATCACACCCTCATACCACCATTTAAACAGCTGAAACTTTACCAGCCTGACGTGAAGAGCGCAGCAGCCTTCACAGGGAGTAGGAACAGCTTCTTCAGGCTGCTGGCTGAACCCTTTACAACAGGCCTTAAACTGGTTTAAGTCAGTCTCCTCTGTTGATTCTGTAAGTACTAAGACATTTTTCTTCCACATCAGCCCAAGTCTGAGTTCTGAAAACAGCAATTCATTTCCAGAGGAAAAATGTATTTTGCTTTCAAGCAGGACAAGATGGTAAAAGACACTGAGTCATAGTATTTAGCACCCTGTTCCATAAAGCACCCTCAGATACAGGTATGAAAGGTGTAAATGTTGCTTTAGACTTGGAATACAGCTCCATCTGAATCTGTCCTTGTGCAGGCCTAACAACCTAATCCGTGTAGGTGACTGAATTAGCCAGGAGTCTTTCAATACAAGACTTGCAGGAAAATCACATGAGAATAAAGTCAGGAAACAGTGTAGCTGCTGCTAGTATGTTCAAAAATAAAATACAGGAAGGCTTTCTGTTTGCTTGCATTCTGTCATTAATCATTATTGTTTATGGTTAACAGTGTTTAGTGGATTTAACAATACAATCAAATTAGTCATCAAGTGGAAAATGATGGGGAATGGGAATTGAAACTTACCCTTCTTAAATGTCCATCTGTAGAACAGAGCTAAATATACGTGGGACTCTCATAGGAGAGCTTAAAAATACAAGTTAGTAGCCTTCCCATGGCACTCCATGGAGATAAACTTAATTGCCTCACTTACACTTTTCCTTCTGACATTTTTCTGGACCATCCAATATACCAAAAGATAGATTTCCCCTACCCCACAGAGGGCTGTGTTTCAGGAAAGAGGAAGGCATTATAATTACAACAAGCACCTAAATAAACATCTAAATAATTATACTCTGCAACAAGGGAAACTTCAGAAACATCCAGACTAAATCAGATCAGAACTTCATCTAGTCCAGGATCCTGTCTCCAACAGCAGACAGAATCAAACACTTCCAAAGAAATTCCAAGAAACTGAAGCTATTATTATTAAACAATTTGACCATGAAAAAAGTCTACTGTTAGCTCCAGCAGGTCTTCACACTGTCCAAAAGAGATCCAGATAACTGTTCATTTGTTTCTCGATAAAAGTTCTAAAATAACCTTCAGGTAAGAACTCCACAATATTTCACTGCAAACTTCAACTCTGCCATTTATATTAAGTGGGGAAGTTTGTGAGTTATTAGGTACATAGAGTCACTCCCAGTCCAGGTTCCCACACTCCTCAGCTGAGCTATGTCCATAGCCTGTATGTTCTCATGGCCAGTCCAACTGTAATTGCAAAGACAAGTCTAATTCCACAACCACCTGCCTGCAGCAAAGGCTCCTACTATACCACATCCCTCAACTGAAAACCTGCTGCCAGATTCTCAGGCATCACAACAAAGCCAACCTACAGCAGCTGAGGTGCTGGCCTGCTGCTGAGCCAGAAGTCTAGAGGAAGAAGAAGAACTTCCCTGTGTCTCTGTCAGGCCAGGGAGTCAGACAAAGGCTCAAATCTGACAGCCTTTTGTTCAGCTGCATCATCAGAGCAGAGTCTGGAAAATGTCTGGCTGGGAGGCAAGAAGCTGTTCCCACTGGGAAGACAGCAAATCCAACATCCTCTCCCTCCCTTGGGTTCTCTCAACCACAGGCACCTTCCAGGCTGCAATTCCAGGTTGTTTTTCCACCTTTCTGCCTCCTGGCTTTGGCACTGCAGAGGTTACTGGCTCTTTCTTGCACGATTTCTGGGATGGATGCAGATTGCTGTGGTTGCTGCTGTCATGAATTGGCTATTTCCTGACTGAAAGAAGCCAAGTTCAGGCTGAACCCACTGAAGTCTCCTAAAGAAAGCTACCCACTGGAAGGAAAGAGCAGCAGCTTCTGTGGGGTTCACGAGAGGAGGAAAGGGACACAGGAGGCAACTTTGCAGATCTTTGTGCAGAATTAAAGAGTGAGGAAAGGCAATCTCTAATACAGCCCTGTTTTCCTACAGCTTTGCTAGTCCAAAGAGATCCTAGAAGGGCAGCTGTGTCAACACTTTGCCCAGTCAGGAGCTGAACTTTTAACTGGATTCTTCTCCATGAAGGCTGGCCTGAACAGTGTTCCTAGCTTTTCTCCTTCCTCACACACAGATATTTTGGGTATTGATTCTCAAAACAAGAAGGATCCCTTAGCAGCCCACTGCAGCATATACAGCTGTCTGCCCCGACCACAAATCCTGCCCAAAGAAAGCAACTTCATCCATGTGAGGGAAAGGAACCTCCCAGCACTGACACAAGTGTGGGTTTGCTTCCTGGAGCTCTGCACATGCCATCCCCACCACAGATCAGGCTAGCAGGGAGAAGATGTTTCCAGCATCACCCCTATTTCAAATCTGAAATATACTGTGATAGGAAATAGGTATGAAATACCTATTTGAAATACCTATTTCAGATACAAAATGCTGGTGACCCAGGTGGAAAAAAGCCCTGCTCAAAACCAGTGCAGGGGTTACAAGATTAATTGGTTTGTGGGGAACAATAACAGGCAAGCCATGTCTGCCAGGAAGCTTCCTCTTCCCCATCTCTTCCATTTTAACATTTTTGTTTTCTGTGGCTGCAGGCTGCACTGAAAGACTTTCCAATAAATTGGAATTGAAGACCACCAGTCGAGAAAAACTGAGCAAGTATCAGACTGGGAAGAAGGTCTGATGCCAAGAGGTACCCTCCATCCTTTTACTGCAATTTTGAGAACCTTTAACCCTGGGAAGCAGGAGTGGAAGTGGCAACTTCTGCTCCATTTTCATAGTTACAAATATACATATTAAAAAGGAATGTCAGGATTAATGCTCTGTTGCCAGAAAGACAGAAATTTCAGTACAAGGCCTTATGGACAGGATCTGTCAACACTCCACACTTATTACCAACAACATCTTTAGATCTTCTTTAAATACAGGACACACAGTACTCTGCCACGATGAAAGGGGAAAATATCTACCCATGAGCAGAAGCAAGGATAATTCCTAGAACTGAAAAGGAGCAGGGAATGCTGCAGCTTGGGAATAAAGTGCTAATTGACAAGTACCATGGCGAAGGTAGCAAGGGTCCTGTAAAGCCAAAAACTTAAGTGAAAATAGAGCTTTGCATGGAAACAGCAAGAGAGAGCAAGGCAAGGGCACTGCAGTTCAGGGTTAATGTACACTGACACCATTCATCTTCTAGTGGGAATTGCTCAAATTACCCTTGTCATGCCAGTAGTGTGATCCATCTGTAACATTCAGAGGGATAAATACGCACCCATGTTCACTCCCTTTTCCTAAGAAAGGTCTGGTGTGGGTAGGGGGAGCCTTCAGAGCTGCCTGCTGATGGAAAAGAGCAATGGAACACAGAACCATGTGAATTACCAGAGGGTATGTGTTTCCCAAGAGGCTTCATTTGGTTGCAAAGCTTTTCTCATTAAAATAAATCTTTCAGCTACAATGAATCCCATAAGCCAGCCTGAAATAATCCAACTTGCAGCAAGAGCTGTGAACTAAAAGGACAAAACTGAAACCCAACCACAATAACAGGGCTGTCAAGTGAAGCCTGTCATTATTCCAGTGATGTAACAAGCCACGTATCTCCGACAGACCCAGCATTACAATGTTTGTTCCCTAGCCATAAATGCTAAAGCCCCTCATTTGCCTTCTCTGAAGAGCATATTCAGAATAACAATTTGAAGATCTGGACAGATGTTTTTCTGCTTTATTTCATTGGAGTCCACTGTGATCACCAGCCTGCAATGCAGTCACCAAACCAGCCGCTGAGGCAAATACCTAGGGTATGAGAATGGCAGATCTCTGACACCCTTCACACTAGGCATGGATAAAACAATATCATGGCAACGATTAATAACACCCCTGGGACAAGCCATTTCCAGCAAAGCCCACAAAACCACCCCTTAGTGGTAGCCACTGCAATGGTCTAAGCTATGCTATGCCCAAGCATTCCTGAAGCAAAATGGGAAGGTTGCTCAAGAACAGTGAGTGTTATCTGGGGACTCTCCTTTGCAAGCAAGTCCTCAGCTTCTTCCCATCTTGGATCTCCAGCTGGAAAGCCCTATTTCCTTATGTGCCAAAAGCATTGGAGCATAAATTAATTACTGTGAATGTCCAGGTATGCAAGGTATTTAGTTAGATGGAATCTTAAAAGTTTTTTGATCTTCTGCTTAATGCACCGAGCTTTGCAGTTTGCCTAGCAGAGACTTTAGAGGTGCACCCATGAGGAGTCACACTGCAGCACCCATGAGGAGTCACACTGCAGCACCCAAGCAGCCTGCTCTCTTACAGAATCCATTGATGTGTGTGCACGGGTGTGTTTCTGTGTTCTCCCAGCACCACTGTCCTCCTGACAGGTCAGAGAGCTCCTCTGTCTGCATCTTTTACCGTAAGGCGTCTCTACGGCTCAGTGCTTCCTGTCGTCTAACATCTCTGGATGGCACTATATTTAAACATCCCCTTTTGTTGGAAAGCAGTCAGCTTTAGATTCCTGGGATTCATCTCAAAACCATTAATAAAAACCAGTTACAAAAACAGAGAAATTGCCCAGGAAACCAACACAGAGATTTTTTTTTAATTTTTTTTTTTTCCAGACTGCAGCCTGAAGATGATTTTTCCAAGATAAAAATGTGTTTTGGCAACTCTTCCTCAATATAAAATCCAAAAAGCTGGGTTCAGCATGGGGAGAAAACACAAATGGATTTATGTGCCCAGAAACCATCAGAGGCAGATACTTACCAGATATAAATCAGCAAGCTTGTACTAACTACCATGGACATATGTCACTTTACACCTGCTAAGAACCTTCCTCATAAATCCTTGTGCTCCACAAATACCCATCAGATCATCAATCCCACCACCAGAAAGCTTTAAGTATTGGTCAAATTTGGTTACCCTTTTTATTAAAAGAGAAGAAAATGCAGAGTCTCCCTCTCTTCTCCTTGTCTTTTCTGTAGATCCCACACAGCTGTGCTTCACCAGATGGTTTTTCTGGTGCTGAATACATTTGCCTACTCATACAATGCATCATGCCATTCATAACCTGTGAAAATCACTGCCAAAACACTGTAAATATTTTTGACAGTAAAAACAATTCTTTTGAGTCAACATCAAATTCCACATTGTTCCAAAGAAACACCTGAACTGGATGCAGTTAGGCTAAGTTTGAAGTTTAAATCCCAATAGATTAATAAATGTTCTTGCTGAGATGTTTTTTTGTGTTTTGTTTTGGTTTTTTAAATAGTATTTAATTTAAGCACAACCTCCTCAATCTCAGCAGGTGAAGACTGTGTCTAGGGTACCTGATCAAGGGAACACTTGAGTACAAGCTTTTATCTCCTTTATTACTTTCTTTTGAACTCATTTTTAGTTCACAAATCTTAATTGTGATTAAGATTAATCAGTCCCCTGCACTATAGCAGCACCTCCTATTAAAGCTAAAGGAGTAGTTCCATTAGTGACAGTAATGATGGGCTGTGATTTTATATCTAGGCTAGTCACAGAAACAGAATTCCACATGTGGAGCCAGCATTTTCTGAGACATCAAGTATCAGAATTATTATTATATTTCATTATATCCATAAGCACCAACCATTATCAGGATCCCTTTGTGACAGAGAAGGTACGTACAGAATCAAAGACCTCACCCTAAAAAAAACCTGACTAAACAAATAAGAAATGGGGAAAAAAAAAACCAAAGCAGAAAGCAAATCAGGAATGGAAAGAGAGAAACAAAGAAGCACCTCACTGACATCCACAAAGCAGGTGTAAATTATAGTCTTAAGTTTAATATCTTTGGCATAATTTCAAGTGTGTAAAAATGGTAAACTGGAAAATCAGTCCTCTATAAAAATAATTTCATTTTAGTTGAAAAAAAAATAAGCTAATTTTAAGTAGCTTGTCATGACTGTTTCAATTAAAATGTCTTTAGAAACAGACAAACTAAAAGCAGATTATATGTTTGTTTTTGCTCCCTTATTCATGTTTGCAAGGCTCTTTTTATTGGTGGCATCACACTTGTGTTTATTTGCTCCACACAGTCAGGCTTTATACCCAGCACAGGCAGCTTCTCCTAGGAAAAGTTTGCAGTCTAAACAGACAGGAGCAGGAGGGAGACATACAACACAAAAGGAAATGACTCACCCCAATTCACACAGTAGATCAGCGGCAGAATGACAAATACAGCCCAGAGCAGCTGCTCTCAGCCCAGCAGAACAGACCGCGCAGGGAGCCTGGAAAGCCCTGGCGAGGCGTGAAGACTCACCGTGCACCTGAGACTGACAAGGCAGCAGACTGAAGGGCAGAGGTAGCCAAATCTCAAATTTCCTGTCTTTCAGCTCTGAAAAGTTTCAATGATACATGGAACTCAGAGAGAATTTAGACAGAACCTTGATTTTTAATTTTACAATGGCCTCTTGCATCCCTCTTGCCTCTCAGATTTTTCCAGTAGCCCGATTCCCTCAGGCAAATGAGTCATTACTACCTGCTGCTTCTTTTCAGGAGACCACAGTGAAGCTATATTTTCTAAATTTTATTTTGTTGAAAATATTAAATACTTATCTCCTAGTGTATTCCAAGAGCCAGCAGTGTCTTCAACACACAGAATTAAAAATAAATTTTTAAAAAAGCAAGCATGAGCTCAAAATCACCATGTGAACCATGAAGTTCCTGAGGGGATGGAAAAATATGCAAATCTGAATTGGAGTTACCATCAATCAGAACTTCAGGAGCTGGCTCTGTGCATGTATGTGCATCTGTTAATCTTCCTCTAAGGTTCAGAGTAGCAGCCAGTACCTGTGTGTTGCTGGGAAATGGGGGGATTTTTTTCAGGGCTCCTGACAAGCTACTGCTTCCAACTGAGTGCCCCTAAAACTTCTACATCTATACAGACACGTGATCCCCCCCAAATTAACCTCTGAATATCAAGTGCCTGAGATAGAAGGTATCCAGTCTATGACATGGGACTGACTCACTCCCATGGGAGCTGTGGTTCTGCAGCATCTCAGCTTTTTTAAATCCACACTGAAACCACAAGGCTCCACTCTAGGGGACAGATACCTAGTCCTGGTCCAGCTGGGCAGATGGCAGACAGCACTGAGATTCAGGAGGAAATGATTGAGGGATCAGATCACCCCTTTGAACATTTACTCATCCAGCATGTTTGTGTTAAGAAATGTGAGAGAAAGCAGCAGCTCAGAACTGTGACTTTCCACCTGGCCCTCACTCATCCTACTCATCCACTTTCTAAATTCCAAGGGAAAAAAAAAAGCACCAGACAGGCAGATCTGGGTCCCATCGTTCAGTGCAGCAACACTCCTGTAAAGACAAAGCCTGTACTTTGCACTTTGTCATTCCAGATCTCCAGGCAGTTTACATGGAAGTTGTTCACCCTACACAAGGAAGGTAGGTTCTGAGGAAGAGAGGGGAGAAGTAACTGGTGAAGAACAGCGTCCAGCAATCCTGCACCACTGTCCAGTACTCCTCCTCACTCACATGCCCCTCGAGCACGCCTCGCCAGCTGACCACAAACACAGCACAACCAGAATCTCACTCCTTCCATTCTCACCACAGGCAGAATGACACACCAGCAGTCTCTGGCTGTATGGCCGTGACTTTATGATGGCACACTCCTCAACACAAGGCTGGCAGTGTCATGGAACTTACAGCTCTTTCAGACCATGATCAAAAGATACATCCCCAAGAAGCCCTGTGCTTCTGCTCTCCTTTATCAGAGACAAGAGGAACATCCAGGTCTGAACCTACAAGCATTCAGAAGGAAGGAGGAGGAGGAAGATTCACATATCATAGAATCATAAAATGGTTTGGATTGGAAGGGACCTTAGAGCTCATCCAGTTCCAACCCCCCTGCCAGCAGCAGGGACACCTTCCACTAGACCAGGTTGCTCAAAGCCTCATCCAGCCTGGCCTTAAACACTTCCAGGGAGGAGCATCCACAACTTCCTTGGGCAACCTGTTCCAGTGTCTGACCACCCTCACAGTGAAGAACTTCTTCCTAATATCTCATCTAAACCTCCCCTCTTTCAGCTTAAACCCATTTCCCCTTGTCTTGTCATTAGTTGCCCTTATGAAAAGTCCTTCTCCAGCTTTCTTGTAGGCCCCATATATACACTTCAACAGGCTTTGATGCCATCATTGTTATTGCCTAACTCCCTACTCCTGTTTGTGTTTCTCACAAGTAACCTGCTCAGCTTCCCTGCCAGAAGAAAACTAAAAGCAGTGATCACCCACTGACCAATTCAGTGCTAGTGGAGGGCACAAAACACAGAGGCTTTTCCAGAGCAGTTCTCAGCAATCTCACACACTGGCAGCAGTAGGTCAGGTTTCCAGAACATGGGAAAAGCTTAAGCCACAAGCACACAGTGCTGGTTATTTCTGTGAAGAACCAAAAACTTCTGAGAGCAGTCATGGAGCAGACACATTTAGCTGAGAGATAACATTTTGTGTCCCCTTTCTGACCACCAGCATTGTGCCTCAAACCACAACTTTTGGTCTCTCTGTACATGGGAACAGTGTTCTGGCACTATGAGCTTTTGAAGAGAAACTCCATTCCTCACACTAATTGCAGCCCATCTGTTGCACCCGCCTAAAATAATTAAGCAGTGGGATTCCAGGCACAGCATCTTATTTTGAGATCAGAAATGAGTGGGAAGGAGTGGAAAAATTAATAGGTTGGCTCTGAAAAGGGTGCTCAAAGATTGCCTCCCAGAGAGTTTTATTATTTACCTCAGGTTTGCAGGCCATTTAATTTAAAATAAAAATACTTGGGCTGAAAGAAGGTTGTTTTCCATAATGCAATATAATCCCGCTGCCAAATTTAGACACACAAACATGGAGCCTGGCCAATTTTTAAGTGTAGTCTGTGAGAATTGTGTATTTGCTCTAGATCAACCCAAGAGCACGCTGACAACCATAACTTTAGCTAAAGAAAACAGGGTGCTGCTTGCTTTGCCTTCTTTAGAAATGAAGGGTTCTATTTCTATATACAAGCCTACTTGCTTGAACCAGCATTGCTCCTTCTATCCAGAGATCTGAGTATTGCACTACAGGACTAAATTTAACCTTCTACCACTCTTTTGAGAAGAAAAGGATCTTCACCCCCTTTAAGAAAGAGGAAAATGAGAAACAAATTGCCAAAGCACTTTTCAAAATTATCACATTCACCCATGACAAAAATGTAGCCATTCTGGAGCGCAACATGGTAGGTGCTTCACAAAACAAAATCCACTATGTAATAGTTTAGGACAGAGGAAAGAAAGGATAAAAACTCAGAAACCCCACCCCAGACACCCCTTCTAACTTCAGCTGATATTGTGATAATCAGTAATTACTCCCAAAGACTCAAGCACCCAATTCCACTCATCGTTCAGCTTCTCACAGCTGTGCAGAACAGCACGAGCCTGTAGAGCTCTGCAGAGCCATGGAACCCGTCATCCCCCTCAACAGCCTTTGTATGCTCAGGTAACAGAAACCATCTCAAGAAGAGATTAAAAAAAAAAACCCAACAAAACAACAAAAACCAACAACAAACCACCAACAACCCCCAAAACCAGTAAAGCTTATCTAGAGTTCCCACTCTGAGTCGGGGAGCAGCCCCATGACACCGAATGTGGAAATGCACATTCCTCCATCAGTACAATGTGGAAATGTTCACGTTACTGTCACCCAGCAGCCCTGCTCCAGAAGTAACTGTCCCTACACTCAAAGCTACAGATGTGTATTTTTATTTGCTCTCCTTTCCACTCCCCAGCTCCATTTCATAATTAGAAATCACTCAAGGAGGTGCTGTTGCACCAAGATTGTTATTTTCCGCTCGCTTTCTTTCCACAGTCCCAGGTTTTTGCAGAGATTACTTGTGAGGGAAAGCCACTCCTGTCTTTCCAAGGGCAACAACCCTCCTCCCTTCCCCAAGGGATGGATGATGTTATCAGAAAGTAGGACACATTGAGCTCTGTCCTACCTTCTGGTGGGCCTACAGCAGAAGTTCTCGCAGGTGGCAAGATGCCAACACTCATAAAGGCCATTCTCCAACATCACAAAGATGGGGAAATTAGGCAGTGGCTCTTCTCTGGAGGGTGCCCGTTCAGACCTAGGGAAACAACAGAAATGATCACATGCAGCAGCAGCATCTTCTGGTCAATAACTGAAACAATATCAACGGTCAGGGAAGCCAAATCAAGGCCTGCTGAGCCTGGGTGACCAGTCACAGATTCTGCCTTTGGGATGTACCTGCTGATTCTGCTGCTGAACAGACTCCAGCTGGCTGCTCCAGAATGAACTAACCGCCTGGGTGCTGACAGCAGCGAAAGCCCTTTGTCAGTAGAGGAAACAGCTCTGACTCAAAAGCACCCAGGGAACGGAGCTGGTGAGTAACACGGTGCTGTTTACACAGAGTCACATTGCTGAGCATAACTGTTGTAGTTTCTTCTACCAGGTTTTTTTTTCTCCTTTGGCAAGTTCTCCTACAACTGCTTATTCTCCAAGTTTAACCAGTTCCTCACTGGCTCGTAATAAAGCTCAGCCAGAAGCATCCTACCATGAATTGTTAATTCCCTTAAAATAAACCTGATAGATTCCAAGTTATTAGGTTTTTTTCTACCTGATGTGCTGACTCCTTGCTCAGGACTTCACATCCCTGTCTTCACACCAATCGCTTTGCAAGTGGTTATGGGACTCTGAAGTGTTTGCAGCAGCTGAGAGGCTCTAGGAGTGTTAAGTCTTCTCCAGACCTAGACATGACCAAAAGCAACGACACTCCCTCAGCACGAGACCTGCCTGACCAGCACCAAGTCTTGTTTATTGAACAAGTGAAAAAAAAACAAACCAAAATCATTTTTGACCAGTATTTCATGTTATTCTTCTATTTTAAACAAAATTTTAGCCACATTTCCTAAGGAAACAAGGCACATGCAGTTACGTGAACCCACTATTGAAACTCCTCCTTCTTCCCATTATTTTGAAAAGCAACAGCCAATTTCAGTAGGGCACAAGGCTCAGTTTTATAGTTTTTGCAAGTTTTGTAACTAGTGTAACAGAGGAAAGATGCATTAGTGCCCATGCAGTGAGCAAGACTAAAAAACTCAGTCTTCTTTCAGGAAATTGACACAAGAGTGATGTAAAAGATGTTTGTCTTAAATCCTCTGGCTCACAGAACTCCTTGTTTCAGTTTTGTTCCTCTGTCTTACAGGGAAAGTCAAGCAAGAATGTATGTGCCCCCAGGACAGCCAGCACATTGTATTTGCTTCAAGCTAGCTCAGGTGTCTGTAAGAGCTACAGTTAATGATTTTTTTAAAATTTAAAAATCAGTAGGAAAAGCAAAACCCACTTTTCAAAACCATTTCAGTTCAGCAAATGCAATGCTCCAGGTTAGGTACAGAGTGCTGTTATTTTTGGAGAGGAACCGACCAGGCTCAGCCCAAGCGAACCCAAACCAGGATGTTTTCACAGTCAGAACAGAAATGCCAACAGCAGAACAGCATGAATGGTGAAAAGAAAAGATGTAATTTTACTTATCCACAGGTGCTGTTTGCAAGATCAGTAAGATCACTTCAGTCAGATTTTCAGCTAGTGTAAACAAGCACGGTTTATTAACTTTGGAATACGTGGACTGAGGTTCACAGCCACTGAAGCAGAGCTGGCTTCGTGAGAAGGACCAAGTTGGAGCTACTGAAGCCAATGTACATACACCAACTTATCCTGGGTAATGTTTTGGGAGTCTTTAATGTGAAAGTGTCCCATTTTAAATAGGTATTAGCTCACCAGAGTGAAGGTGCACATTGTTTCTGCCCAGGAATTAGTGAGCAATGGTAGTCAGGTAACAGGAGCACGGTCCTGTTAACCCCCTGAGGGGTGTGTTTTGTACATCAGATGCTCACAAACATTCCCTGACGTAGGGTAACACATGCTCCTTTTAAGACTGGTCTTGAGTTTACTAATGGAAGAACAAACAGTTTCCACAGCATAGACATAAAAAGAACTTAAGCTTCCAGTGCCAGAGTTATGGTATGCAGAGAAATTCTCCTGCAGCAAAGGAGAAGGCATCACCCCTGCCCTCTCCTTCTGATGTAAAAAAACCCCCAAACAACACAAACAACTTCCCCTAAAAAAAACCCACAAAAACCAGCAAACAACCAACACCCCCTCCCCAAATTAAAAAAACACCCAAACAAAAAAAAACCACCACAAAACCCCCACGCTCCAAAAAACCAGATTCTTGGGCACACAATGCATCAGGAGCCAATGCAACAGCAGCACAAGAACCTCTCTCTTTACTTTTGTTGCTACAGTTGTGTGCAGCCAGGTTTACTGAGCATCCCACAGCCTGTCCTTTGACACACACATGCCTGCTACCATGAAATCAGAGTTGAAAACACTGAATAAACTCCTTCAGCCTGGACCCTTTCAAGGTGACAGTCCAGCAGCCTAACAAAATCTCACTGTCTGGGTAATACCAACATATTTTGTTTTCCAGGCTCCCCAAGCTTTATGATTTAAGCACACCCAAATCTTCTGCGTGTCCCCAAACAGCCTCCATTCAGATCAGTGTTTTCCTCCAACATCTTCAGTCCCATTACAACCTGTGCAGCTCCTGGTTTGAATCAGCTTCAGGTCTGGTCTCATGAGCAGGAGCTGAAGCCATCATTACATTCCACTTCATTTCCTCTCCACAAGTCTTTCCTGGACAGTCAGCAAACTGTCCTTCTGCCTGTGCCAAGGACAGCATGGAGATGGCATCCATGGGCTCAGACCCATCGTCTGTATAACCTCAGGGCTGCTTTAACAGCTAGCAGACTATCCAACGTGCTTGGTAGGGTAAGCACAAGATTTCCAAAGGAAAGGAACATCTTGTCTTAACTGCCAGACTTTCCCTTTTCCTATGACAAACTCAAAGTTGAATAGAATTCAAGTGAGCCAAAATTACAGCAGACAATTACCCAGAAGCCTGTTCCTGTGGAGAACTGGAGCAAATGGCTGCCATCTACAGCTAAAATCGCTTCCCTAGGCTCCAGAAACATCACTAGGAGACAACTACAATCACCATCCCACTGGCTATCTCCAGTCTCTCTAATACAGAGCAAGAATTCCTCTAGCAAGCTCCTGCTGACTTTCAACCATTTCCTCTCAGAACAGCAGAATAACAAGGAGATGAAGAAAAAACCCTTTCAAGACTTAAATATTTTGAGAATTACAAAGTCAAACCTTTCCTGTTTGCAGCACCTTTTTTTTTTTTCCTTTGCTACCACAACTACATGTGCACAAAGACATTTACTAAATGTGCAAGTACGTTGGTATGCACATAATTTGGAGAGGAACAGCAACTTGTAATAAAGCTTTGTGAATAGTATATTATGTACTCGTGCTCCCCCTGCAGAAAAATAGGTGCAGCTCTCGTCTATCTGATTCTCCCTGTTTAGAAAAGTGAGAATTTTAAATTGCAGCTTGTGGTCAAGAGTTAAAGCAAGCTGATACAACCCTAGTACACATTATCTGATTAGGGCCACGTGAGACAGAGTCTTTGCAGTATCTGCCACAAAGAAAATACAAATCCTGAGACATGCTTTGAGGTACTTCAGCAAAAAGGAATATAGTATTTTTTATATGACTTAAACCTGCTAGTAACTGCCATGGATGGTTTACAGACACTTTTGTAAATTACACAGTAGTTCCAGACTTCTATACCTGCTGGTGTAATTATGTCTAAGAGATGTGAAAGTAATGAGTACTCTTGGCAGACTACAATTTGGACTAGTACATAGAGAGCAGACCATTTAATAAGCTACTTCACTTCGTGGAGACTTGCAATTCACCACACAAGTACTCCAATGTAACACAATCATTGTCATAGTACAAGAGTTCACTTGGACTGGAACATCACAAAGTATTGAGTGATTAGATTTTGCAATTCCCACTATTTCAGTCATTCTCTTTTCTATTTATTATCCCAAGGTAAAAACAAGTTAGAGAGCAAGGTGGTGGTGCTGATCCAGAAAATGACATACAGAGCACTCTGCCTGCTTGACCCCAGCAGACATGAGTACAATGGGCAAGTCTAATCTACAGCCCCATCATGACACTCCCCAAGAGCAAGAGAGGTTTTATGTCACACTAGAGAGAGATGAGACCATACTAGGTCTCAGTAGATGAAAATGGTTTACATATCCTTGGGCAATTTGTAGATTTAGAGACCACAACAGAGAACAAAGATGCAAGTTACAGGATTAAGTAGGACAAAAAGAACAGCAAAGAATACACCTCAAAACTGGAATCAGGGGTAGAGCAGGGCATGCTTCTGCTGTCTTTTGCTCCACGTAACTGCAAAGGCATCCCAACTCTTCAGCAGCCAGTCAACTCCTGGAAATGTGGAAACCAGTTATCATTTTCCCCTAGACAGAAAAACAGCAAGCTTGGACTAAGAGTCGGTAAGAGAAGCTGTAGGACTGATAGAGAACAACAACGCTGGCACAAAGGTTCTTCAAACAAATGTGACTGGGGAAAAAAGAGCTGACTCCAGGTGCTAATCCTCTCGGGTCCCACCCTGTCATCTACACATCTTTGTGTAGATATTTTGTAGATATTAATTAATATTTTAAAAACACCTAGATGCACCTGTTCTGTGTATTTAACAAACCTGTAAGCCAGAGTCAACACTCAATCTTCTCTTGCTTGGGGAGTTTCTAAGGCTCCTGGCTAAACATCCTCCTCTTGACTGAAATCCTGACAATAGGCTGAATGAGAGAGTCCTACTGGTCTTGGTTAAAAGCAACTGCAGCCTATTTAAAGCACAAAAAGGATGGAACATCTTTTTAATTTTTTTGATCAAAGTTACTGTTAACATATGATTTGGGAAAAAGAACTATAAAAATGTGCTAACTACCTGTTTCTGCAGGACTTCACAGTTCTCAGAATGCCAACAGTTCTCTAGCAAGATTAATCAATTTTTAAATGTGGGTGTATCCTTTCCTTAAAATACCAACATAAGGATCCAGCTAGCTGATATATTAGTGGCCAAGGGGTTTCAGAGGCTTTGAATTCACTGCCATCTAGTGAAAAGAAGAGCAGAGAGCAACACACAGAACCTCAGACACGTGTTCACTGCGAGCAGTCACCTGTCCTTCCTGCAGAGATTCAACTGTACCTTGTAGCAATGAGCTCCACAGATTATTTTTTATTCCCCTTTCAGTTAAGTGTCCTGCTCCTGGCAGATAAAAGGAAATGCATTTTCAGGGCAGCTTCCCTGTATGCTGCAGCGTGACAAGCCAAAGGGAGCTCACCCTTTTTCCCTCCTTTCTCTCAGAGGTCAGTCAGTCCATCCCATCTATCTGCTGGAATACAGACAAGGAAGAACTAAATCACACAGAACAGAAGTTAACTGCCTCAAACAGAAAAATCCAAAGCAGAACCCAAACCAGAACCCAGATATAAAGTCCTCTGTCAGGGTTTAAAATACACATCTATATTTTTCACAACCTTCATGACTCTCTTCAATCATGTAAAACCAGCTGATTACAAGAGTGGCTGTCTCGGGCACAAACCAGTTTTTGTAGTTAATGAATAATAAGCTCTGAACTTTTACTGATACCAGTATCTGAATGTTCTGTATGACAGGGGTCAATGGTAGAAAAAAATATTTTTTTATTAGCACAAAACAGAACAGAAAGAACAAATATATCTTTTAAGGATGCTCATGCAATGCCTGTCTAAGGCACATGCATGCCAAGGCTTCAGAGAAGTGAAAATTAAAGCTTTTTCAGATACATTCTGTGGAATTCTGATCCCATTCCTATTTCACCACAACTTTTAGTCAACACAGCCCTTCTACAGTAAGCTATGAAAGAATATGATTTTGAAAAGAATTTCAAAAATTTATTTCCAAAAGAATTTCTCAAAACGCTTGTGTCTTACGTAGTTCTACTCACAATCAGAAGAACTCTGTCACTTATCCCATCTCCCACAACCGACTCTTCTTATATTACATTGTTCAGTCTAATCTTAAATAGCAACTTCAGAAATTCAGCTGCCACACAAGACACCTCTGCTCAGACACATGGTTGGGGGCAGCAGCAGCACAGGGCTGTAGCCCAGTCACTACACAAGGGCTCACACTATTCATTTGAGAAGGAAAAGCAAATTGCTGTTGGGTTTTTCCTCGGAAAACTGCTCACCAAGTCCAAATGTTTCCTTCTATCAGTTTCATCACACTCAGAAAAAGGTTAAAAGTAATCTGTGCACTTAAATATCTTTTTAATGACAATTACAAGTTAAAAGTCATTACAAGTGTTTTTATCGCTTTGAACTCTTCAGAAATATCTTGGGTGTTTGCCATCCTGCAGGAGGGCTTTTCAAACCAGCTCTTTTCCAGATGCGCTCCAAATCTTTCTCAAATTTTATCTAAAATAGAAAAAAAAAAAAAAAGAAAAAGAAAGAAAAAGTGGTAACATAGCTTAGAAGCAACACTCAAGTTCTCATCCACCACCCATGTGTCCCAAGGAGAATTGAGGTATAACACACACAAAGGAAACAAATGCTTTTAAGTAGATAGCTTGTTTTAAGTGTTAAAATAGTCTTATTGCAGAAATACATTAAAATGCAGAAGGATCTTGGTAGCATTGTTTTAAAAGTTCTGTATGAGGAAAACTGAGAAGAGGGCAAACGAAACTGGAAGAAAATTAAGATGATTTCCTCATCATCAAGTGTTCAACACTGCTTCTTTCAGATCTGAAGAAACAGGAGTTACAATTAACCCCAATTTGCATCTAGACAAAGTAAAAATTACCAAAGAATTAACTAAACTATATCACAGCAAACCCAACAGTCTACTGAAAGGCAGTGTGGAATGAGAACAGCTATAGTTTGAATGAAGGCCCATGTCTTCCCTCGCTCCTTCTACTAAAGCAAGTGAAAGGCTTCTGTGTAGAAAAAGACAACAGGAAGCACTTGAGGACATTGGGAAGACAGGAAAGAAATTAAGATTAAAGCAGTCTCCCTGATAAAATGCAGACATGTGGATTAATCCTTCACACAAACACTAAAATTCTTCTCCATTAGCCACATATATTATATAAGCTACTGTCATGCATGAAAAATTATGGCTAGTCACTACCACACATACATGTTTACATCACAGGAATATCCTCAATTACAGCTTCTGAAGATTCACAGGTCAAGCACAAAACAGAAAAAGCCACTGTACCAGTAAATACTCAATTTATTAAGGCTCTCTGACCTGCTGCTATTTTTCCCCCAAATCAATTCCACCTAAAACCACCATCCAATACCTGAACAGAGGCCATTTTGAGAAGTGGGCTCATTCATGTCAAGAAGTTCTCTCTATCCTGAGCTTACCTGGCGTTTCTTTTTGCGACCTTCCTTTATCCTCCTCCGTATAAACTTCCTTCGCTTCAGCAGCTTTTTGAACTTGTGCCGATTCATTTTCCTTCTGCGAATCTTCAAAACGTTCTTACACTGAACCTTGTTGCCAAGTGTCCCTTCTCCTTCCTCCACATCAGCTCCCTCATCAGATGGGGGACAGTCATAGCGCTGGAGAGGCTCACAGCCTGCTTCTTCTTGATCATTAAGGACTTCTGCTTTAGGAAGGGAGTATCTGACCGTCAGCCAGCTTTCTAAAGGGCTGATGGAAAGTTTTCTGGGGATCAGCATCTCTTCCAGTTCAGGGTCCAGAGCATGCCACTGCTGAGGTTGGGCTCCACTCTTGTTAGATGGTTGTGTGCTATAGTGCACAGATGTAGAATGATAGCAAAGAAAGGAAGACACTGACCTGGGCAAAAGGTGGCCTTTGAGAAGAAAAGAATTTCACTTAAGAGGCAGAATTTTCAAACACTATCTAAGAAAAGCTCTGCCCAGCTCTCAAATCACCTGACAATTGTGGCCAGAATAATCTAATAAAAGAAGCTGCTTACAAAAATTATATTCCCATCACAAAAGCAAGGAAATACTTTTTAAATTTAATCTAATTACATTACCATAACACCATCTGTTAAAATTACATTATGCAATATTGTACTGTGTAAGTGCAATCTGTAACATCTAGGAACTGTTCGCTGTATTCAGCCTTTCTGCTGCTAAGGAATCTCCTCCTGAGACTGGAATAAATCGAATCAGAATAGATTTGAGACATAATAATGAACTGACAGAATAGGTGAGAGACATAATAACGTTCCACAAACACTGAATCCACAACAGCCTCACCACTCCTGCACTGTTGGCTGGAAAAGAAATTTCTGAGAGCCTAATGACCCCAGGAAAAGGGAAAAGAAATAACAACAGCCAAAAAAAAAACCACACCAGAGAAGTAGGTCACACAACATCTGTTTACCTGTAACTCGTGAAGCCCTCAGCAACCGGGAAGTCAGCTGTGATATTAACATGTTGTTTCACTTTGTTCACTATCAGAGCCTGTAATGACTGTTAAAATAAAAACATTTATTCAATGAGATAAACACATTTTAAAAAAATATTCTAAAATTAACCCAGAACCCCTAAATAATGAGCTGGGACACTCTGAGCACCCTCCTGCATCACCAGAGCGCTTTCTGCAGCAGGGGCCTGGCCCACCAGCACAGCCCATTACAAACGCTTCGGCTCTTCTGGGTTTAAACACGAGGTAAGGCCAGCCCGAGCCCCCCGCACAACTCTGCCCGGCTCAGGGCGAGGCTCCTCCCGCCT
>NW_010314473.1:2936-7759 GCF_000700745.2 Antrostomus carolinensis | reverse complement strand
CCCCGCTTCCTTTAGTTGTCTCAATAATTATTTAGAACCAGCCTCATTGCCTACCAAACATCTATGCTCTTTGTCTCTCACACAGGTACCCACAGGCACCCCCACGCTGCCGCGCTGGTGTGTGCATACATCTCTCCAGCTGTGTCCTGGAGGTTCCCAGGAGCCTGAAGGGAATGCTCATGAAACATGACTTTCACAGATTCTCAGTCCATCTGGAACACTAGGGCAGCATATGGCGGGGCAGCACAGTAACTGTTTGCCGACATGTCAGACTATTTTTGCTGTGTGTATTACCTGATTAAGGTAAGAGAAGATGTGCCGATATAAGCCTCTTTCTCACACATTAACCCTCTCCAATTTTGTTTTTCAATTTAAAAAGAAAGGACATTTCAGCCAGCCTTGCAGGGATAGTATTCCCCAAAAAGTACAAGAATGCTTACATAAACATGCCATTGCTGATACAATTATACCAGCTTAGCATAGACAGAGATAAAAAAAGAAAGGTGTGCAAGGGAAGAATGTGTTTTAATATAAATTGTAGGGTTATCCCTGGGGCTGGAGAAAAGGTACAGTTTAAAAAAAAAAAAAAGATTAGGAAATAATAACTAAAGCTGCATGCTTTATTACTTCAGGTAAAAATATCTTATGAATAATATAATCATTGTCTCTGGTTATTGGGTATGAAAAAGATAAGTGTAATCAGTGTACTGTGATACAGGAACATTAACACTTTCACATTGACTGGATACAGACTTAGAAATGAGTTAAGAATCACTGGGTCATCTAAGTGGAGGATTATTCTACACACAGGCCCCTAGGTCAATTTAAATTATTTAATTTATCTCAGTGACCGCAGGGGCCTAACCCTCCCTATGCCTGCATTTTTATCTTGCAGTCCTGTAAGCATAGGTTTAATTCTGGGGGATCAAAAAGGCTAGACTAACAAGGCAATGTACCAAAATGCAGGCACTGGCTCTTGTAGGGTTAATAATAGAACCACAAAGAGAAATGACTCAAATTATACCAAGGACGTTTTATTACCCAGCAGCCTTAATCAGTATTTTTTTTTTTTACACATTATTATACCAAGGGTCCTTTCAGTGCTCATTGGCTTGTTACAAGCATTAAAAGAGGGGATGATGCTTTGCAATTAATTCCATGTCTTACCCTGAGTCTCACTATTTTCTTTGAGTAGAGTTGGGAGGAAGCAGACAGATGCAGCCTACCCTGCTGCTGAAAGCTGTCCAGAAATTATCAGCAAAGAAGGTGAAACAAGTTTACTGGCATGCTGCTCTTTTACTTACTTCTTTCACAGACAGTTGGGACCACTGTAGCCGTTTACCTACCCACAGACCATATCTATTGGCAAAGCATGCAGGGTTTTTGTGACCCATCATCCAGCCCCACTGCCTGTGAACACCAGGCTGGTTTCACTAAGGGGTCGGTATGTGTAACACTCCCACTGATGTGCTTTGGAGCTATGAAAATTTAGTGCTTTGGCTCTTCCTCCTCAAGTGAAAGATTTTAGGATAACTGTCAGTTAGTAGTTTTTCTACTCTAGTTTCAGCTCTGGTGGCTTTCTAGCAAAAAGAAAAAAAGAATAAGAGAATACAGTGAGGCCAAAAGAAAGACACCAAAGCACTGGTGAGACAAATCAGGGAAGAGTTAGTGGCTAGAGACTGTACTGAATTATTGACAAATAAATTCATGCTTCGATTTGAATTTAAATTGTCAGCTATACAACCAATTGTAAGATCATCTTGACCCCACAGAGAGAAAAGATGAAAAGCCTGCTCTCAAATAAGGTACAACCCTGTTGAAGAAAACAAATCAACAACATCCATGGTTTTATACAATATGCAGCCAGGCTGTGAAATTCCCAATGGCCTTGTGCTCTTATTTTCTGGGAAGTTAGGAATTTCATGAAGTTATCCATTTAGTCATACGCTACAATGGATCAATAGTTTTAAGCTTCTCATTGGTTTCATTTTTGATGTGAAGCTGATATTCTCATAGATATTAAGGTATTTCCCCTTGCGTGGTGCTCTTTGATCAAGCAGATGGTAGGATGTTACCACATCTCTGCTGTCCCTTCAGCTGTGAAAAGCTTCAGCTGAAGTAATCACAGTTTAGTGACGAAAAATACATTTTTAAAAAAGGAAAAATTACCTGCACTGAACATCTTCCTAGGATGACATTTAAGGATGAAATGAGTAATGGAGAGCTGACAGCTACCAGGTCTCCCTGTGTGAAACGTTATACACCCAGTTTGGACCTCAGCAGCAGCTAGGCAAGCACCATCCTAGGCAAAGTTAAACATGCTACAGAAGGTTGCCTATCAGGCAGGGTTCAAAACTTTTTTTGCAGCTCCAAAAGGGAAACTATGCCCAGCGAGGCAGATTGGTTCTCTAACATTTTGCTTTTCCTTTATCCAACTTTAATTATTCCAGTTCACTTTAAATTCTAAGCATAATAATATCCCAAACCTGAAAGAGAATTTACCTGAAACAATCAATTTGCCTATTTGCTCCCTGCAAATCTGCAGTAGCTCAAAGTTGCCTGTTGAATCTCAACCTTGGTTTGCTCAAAGCAAATTCACAGGTTGTTTCCTCTTGAGGAGTTTGTTTAAAGTTTATGCCAAAACCTGATACAAGGAAAGAGTTAAATCTGGTTCATTTTGTTCTGTTTTGTTTTCCCAAAAGTAGAACAGAAATCTCAGACACCTCTGCAGTGCAGAAGAAATTCAGACCTGGATAAAGCTTCTGAAAATTTCAGTCATGCCAAGGTTTTATTATTGGTTACAAATATCTCATGCAAAAAAGCAACAAAATCACTGACTTGGTTCCAGAGTAAGAGAAGGGGGTTTTTTAGTTTGGTTTAGTTTGGTTTGGTTTGGTTAATTAACTGCTGAGAAATCAATGTTGACACTATTCCCAAAGCTAGTACTTCCTGCTCTTGCAGATTAGCCTAGGCTACTCTCAGTCGTTCCATACAACATGTTCTTTTCAGCAAGTCAGTCTTTTCCACCAATGTCAGAAAAAGGACCATTCTAGTCTCCCTGTAAAAACCTGTTTGCATGCAGAGTTATGCAGACTATAGGTAATGTTACAGGGGAAACTCAAGGTGGAAGATTTTGACTCTATATACTGCCAAATGTGAACCTGAAATAATGGTTGTTCAATGCTGTTCAATGCAAGTTAATAAAAGCTATTTATTTAGTGCTTATTTTTTTTCTTTTAATGGGAGATCTGCAGCAGCAATAATATTTTAAAATAAAAACATACTTTAATTTAACATACTTTTACAGAACGTACTTAAATGTACATGGTCTAAGACAGTCCTACAAGATACTACACTTCAATCAACCAGGTAGAAGAAATAGATACTCCTGAAATTAAATCAGAGTTCCTAGACATCAGAAAAAAATCAGAGGAATCTGCAGGAAAAAGTAATTTAAGTAGAGAGTTGTGAGTCTTGAAACAAAATGCCATAGGCCAGTTGCAGAGCACGTTAGCTGAAAAAACTTTAGAGCACCTATTGAAAATTATTTTGAAAGCATCACTGGGTAAAATATTCTTTCATTGCTTCTCCAAGATGCTCAAGAGAAGCAAATTTGTTTATTTGCTGTCTTCTTTGAATTGGCCAACAGGCCTAGATGTTCACAGGTTTAAAACTGCCTCTTACAGAACATTGATTATTGTGTTGATTATTACCCCAATGCGGCAATGCTCCTTGCCTCGATTAGTATTTTCTTTTTATTGAGGAAATACTGTTTTCCTCCACTGAATAAGTAGCATACAACCAACCTCTGCAGTGAAGCTTCAGGTTTACTCCTCTTATCCCTCAAATTAATGGAGGAAAGTGAAGTTTATAAACACACCGGAGCTTGTAACATTAGAAACACTTGCCTGTGTTTGCAGCTCCCCAAATGCATAGCCTCATTTGCTGCCCAATCAAACTCAGTAGTTGTAACAGTTACCTATACAGGTCTTACTCTAGAGCTTAAAATTCCCCACCTACAATATATATAGTTAGTCTTAATAAATAAATGACTTGGACCATGCATTATATATCATTCAAATCCACGAGGACACAAATTATGTATAATACATTGGCTGTGTAATTTATTTATTAAGCAAAACGTGAATTTTCTATACTTGTGTTTTGAGGCACAGTTTGTCACACACAGCTAAATGATGTATTCTTATTAGTCCCACTCAATTACCAAGTCATCCCTCTGTGCACTGTATATTTGTTAATGATAGTGCAACAACACTGCATCTACAATACCTGTGATTTTAGTGATTCATATCCACTCACTAAAACTGTGAAAATGATAAATTGACTGCTGTTGATTAAATGCTGCCAACAGTATGTTTCGTATGTGTTTGTCGCAGTTAGGAGTTAAAGCAACAGCATTGCTCCAATCATTTAAATATCTAATTAAGCAGAACCCTGGCTATATAGAAAGAGCTTGGTGGAATGAAATATCATTAAAATTAAAAAAAAAAAAAAAAAGTATAGCACTGATTTTGCCTGTGTGTACATAAAGACTTTTCTTCTCAACCCCACTGATCATAAATATGTCATGAACAAAACAAGACCAAAAGATAAAGATTAAAAAGACTGAAGAACTGGGAGTGGGGTCCTCCCAGACTCACTGCACAGCTGCACATGGTTGATTTGATGGCTTAAACTGATAACTGAGATTAGCTTGAAAAAACAGTGAACTCCAGTAACACACAGGGCAGTTCTTGACGACAGCCCTTTAGACTGGGGCAAATAGAGTGAAGAGAAGATGATGGGGGGAAGCTATATTCCAG
>NW_010314473.1:0-2883 GCF_000700745.2 Antrostomus carolinensis | reverse complement strand
GTAGCAAAGGAATGGCAGAAGAAGTGGAAAATATCTCTTTCAAACTTAGATTAATTATCTTTATTGCTATGCTTAATGCTTTTTTTCTCCCTTTAGATTAATCCTGTATAGAGTCCTCGAGCTAATACTGGAAGCAAAGTGGAACAAGACCAAGAAAAGTGGATGTTTCTGTGCCAACAATTTGACTCCTATCTGAGGATGCTGGAGTAGATAGAGTAATAAAAATAAAGACTTGCCAGCTTATGGTCATCTTATTAAGATTAATTGGAAGGAGGGTTTTTCCCCCTCCCTCATATTGAATTTGGAGCTAAGTAGATAGACACTAGAGTACATTAGGAGTTTCTGTCTTTTTTTTTCCTAACCATTCTTCAGACAAGCAATGCTTCCGTATTTCTGCACCTAAATAGTGACTTTCACTTCAAATCACTTTGCACACTCTGTGGCCAGAAAACAGGATTTGTGTGTGAGCTGATGCTGGTATGTGGCAGGGACAGCACTAAACAGAAGAAGCAGAGAGGGAAAAAAAGTCTGGTGCAAAGCCTGTATCTTGTAGAGTCCATTGTAGGTTTTCTCTTTTAAACACAAGAACCATGCCACATCCAAAAACGCTTCACATTTTAAATCTTCAAACACATATGAGCAGTTTGTTATACCTCAGGAGTGGAGTTCTGAGCCACTTCTGGCTTAATTTTAAGCTGTGTCCACAAGGACAGTAAATATTTTAGCTATGATACTTACACCACAAAATCACCTCCAGCAGCAGAGTCTGACTAGTATGGCACATATGGTCTTTTAAATTTTATTTTCAATAGTATATTCTCTCTGTGGAAAATGTGCTCCCAACATTGCACACGACTTCCTGCTCTGCATCCCTGGACTTCCAGTCAGAGTTTTGTAGAAGCAAGTAAATTAGGAGAAAAGGAAAGACATTTGTCTTTCCTATGAACTGCTTTCTGCAAGGGGAATAAATATTAATTGCGATAAAGAAAGCAGCTCCAAGCTATGCAATGCTGTCATGGAAAAAACAGTCTTTGAGGTGGTTAACACTATGGTTAAAGTGACATGCCTAAATTAACAAAGAAAATAAGGGCAAAAATTGTAACTTACACTGAGTACCTCTGAAATTTAGACTAACGCCTTATTTCCAGAGCAACAAACCATCCAATCTTCTTGTCAGTTAATGGGTCTGTTAAAGATACTTTGCCCTTAAAACATTTTTTTTATCTATAGCACTGAAAGTGCATATTTCTCTTTACGTTACATGCTACATTGCTAAGACCACAAAGACTAGAATATTAAATGTTGTTCTATTACAGAAATCTTGAGCTTTCTCTTCCAGTCCACTGAGCAGTGATATTGGATAAATCATTTACCTGAACCACAGAAGTCAGAAATGAGACTTCTCTATGCAGGGTCCACCCTTACACCTCCAACAGTAGGAGTGGTAAAGACAGCAGGGTGGAATTTTATAGAATCATAGAATAGTTTGGTTGGAAAAGACCATTACAATCATCTAGTCCAACCGTACACTCAGCATTGCCAAGTTCACCACTAAAGCATGTCCCCAAGTACCACATCTACATGTCCTTTAAATACCTCCGGGGATGGTGACTCCACCACTTCCCTGGGCAGCCTGTTCCAATACTTGACAACCCTTTCAGTGAAGATTTTTTTCCTAATATCCAACCTGAACGTCCCCTGGCGCAACTTAAGACCATTCCCTCTTGTCCTATCATTTGTGATTTGGGAGAAGAGACCAACATCTACCTCACTACACCCTCCTTTCAGGTAGTTGTAGAGAGCAATAAGGTCTCCCCTCACCCTCCTCTCCTCCAGACTAAACAATCCTAGTTGCCTCAGCCACTCCTCATAAGACTTGTTCTCCAGGACCTTCACCAGCTTTGTTGCACTTCTTTACACACACTCCAGCAACTCAATGTCCTTCTTGCAGTGAGGGGCCCAAAACTGAACACAGTGCTCGAGGTGTGGCCTCACCAGTGCCAAGTACAGGGGCACAATCACTTCCCTGCTCCTGCTGGCCACACCATTACTGATACAGGCCAGGATGCTGTTGGCCTTCTTGGCCACCTGAGCACACTGCTGGCTCATGTTCAACCGGCTGTCGACCAACACCCCCAGGTCCTTTTCTGCTGGGCAGTTTTCCAGCCACTCCTCCCCAAGCCTCTAGCATTGCATGGGGTTGTTGTCCAGCCACTCTTCCCAAAGCCTGCAGCATTTTGTGGGGTTGTTGTGACCCAGGTGCAGGACCCGACATTTGGCCTTGTTAAACCTCATACAGTTGGTCTCAGCCCATCGATCCAGCTTGTCCAGGTCCCTTTGCAGAGCCTTCCTGCCCTCAAGCAGATCAACACTCCCATCCAGTTGTCATCTGCAACTTACTGAGGGAGCACTCGATCCCCTCATGCGGATCATTGGTAAAGATATTAAACAGAGCTGGCCCCAAAACTGAACCCCACTTGTGACTGGCTGCCAACTGGATTTAACTCCATTCACCACAACTCTTTAGGCCCAGCCATCCAGACAGTTTTTTACCTGGTGAAGAGTATACCTGTCTAAGCCTTGAGCTTCCAGCTTCTCTAGGAGAACACTGTGGGAGACAGTGTCAAAGGCCTTGCTAAAGTCCAGGTAGACAACATCCACAGCATTACCCTCATCCACTAGGTGGATCACCTGATCGTAGAAGGAGATCAGGTTGGTCAAGCAGGACCTGCCTTTCATGAACCCATGCTGTTATCTCTAACATGGCCAGATTGAGTTCTAGCTAGGCTTTTGCTTTTCTAATTTTCTCTCTGCATAAGCTAACAAGATCCCTGTACGCTTCTTGAGTTACTTGCCCCTTCTTCCAGAGATGGTAAACTCTTC
>NW_010314472.1:0-8813 GCF_000700745.2 Antrostomus carolinensis | reverse complement strand
TGCTAAAGTCCAGGTAGACAACATCCACAGCTTTACCCTCATCCACGAGGCGAGTCACCTGATCATAGAAGGAGATCAGGTTGGTCAAGCAGGACCTGCCTTTCATGAACCCATGCTGGCTGGGCCTGATTCCCTGGTTGTCCTGCATATGCCATGTGAGCACACTCAAGATGAACCACTCCATTATCTTCCCAGGTACGGAGGTCAGGCTGACAGGTCTGTAGTTCCCTGGATCCTCCTTCCGGCCCTTCTTGTAGATGGGCATCACATTGGCAAGCCTCCAGTCTTCTGGTACCTCCCCTGTTAGCCAGATAACTGGTAAACACCAAGACACAAGCATTCTGTGGACATGGTCATCCTTAGCAGGGGGGTTAGCGAGACAGGCTCATCAGGACTGACATGCCGGGGCAGCTCACCAGCCTACGAGAAGAGTGGAAGGAGACATTGCCATCTAGCTGCACGCTGAAGAACTGGGATGTAGGAGCTTGCATGGATGAGAGACCACTAGTTAACCAGGTGTGGTGGTTTCACCTGGCTAGCACTTGGCTTACACCAGGGAAGCTTGCTGGAAGCCACCACAGAGAAGGTGCTTGACCACTGAAGGAGGATTGTCCACTCTTCATGCCAGTGACTGTGAAAACCATGCATGAGGAAGGGTTAATGCCTATCTTCAGCTACTAATATCTACCCGGGTTCTCAGATGCTTAAATGTCTCTGAGCACCTGCTCCTAAGTGGTGTAGGAACACAAATCCCACTGATTTACTCTAGAGCTATTAAAGAATTAAAGTCAACTTAATCTGTTTGTGAAGCTCATTTGTACTTTTACCAACACGACAACAGTTTCAGGTCTTCTCCCTCCTTCGAGCACTTGCCAGCAGGCTTCAGCTAAGACTTGTCACAGGAGACTTGCACAAACCTGGGATCCTACACAACCAGCCTATAAACAGGCCAATGCTCCTGAAAACTCCTACACTTCTTTTAGGCAAACAATGCTCTGCGTGCAGTCGTGTTTACAGTCACCACTCCCCTGGAAACAGAACAAACGGCCCAACGTTTGCCAGACCACCCTGAAATAATCACAAAATCTGCAAACACAGTTGAAAACGTTTACCTCATTCAATTGAGGTAAGGGTTAAAACATAAATTTGCAACAGTGGAAACACTTTTAAAAGAAAACTAGACATGAAAACACAAGTAGATTGTATTTAGATTGTATTTCCTACTCACAATCTCCCTTATCTGTTCCACCACTGCAGCTAGCTGGAGAGCCAGGCCACATCCCCTTCTGAGGCCGTGGCAGGCTATCCTGCTTTCGGGAGCTCTTAGATCTGCCCGTTTCTGGGAGGGAGGCTGGGGAGCACAGGGCTGAGCTCTCCTTCCCCAGCCTGAAATTCCTCCTCCCTGTAAGGGCTCTCCTGCAGTCAACTGGGCACGGGATCGCCACACAGTACTGCCTGTGTGTGAAGAAGATATGTCTCATCTCCCCTTCCTCCGTACGCCCTCTTGATATACATCCATCCATGGCATTCTTCAGTCAGTTTAACTTCCAGGCTTTAAGCTGACTCTGCTTGTTACAACCTTGAAAAAAAATGGTCTGAATTGCAATGCACACCTTGAGAAACAAGCTCATCAGGGCAATAATATTCCTTCTTCTCCGAGCTTTGAGACCAAACATGAAATGATGAAACTGAGAGGCGCTTCTCAATCAAGTAAGCTTCTCCTCCCCATGTGCCTGGCTAGTTTTCTGAGGTCTCCTGCTAAGGACACTGTCACACTCTGTCAAAAACCTTAAGATAACCTTAAAATTTAGTCATTTTTTTAAAACATCTTGTAGCACTACAATTCCTACTGTTTTCATGTGCTCTACAGATGAAAATGGTGAGACCTGGTGAGACTCAACCTGTTAATGCAAAGCGTACCAAATCATACCCACGCTTCGCAGCAAACACGAAGGGAATGACAAAGTGCTCAGCTCCTGCTAGCACCTTTCCAGAGACGAGACCTCAGAGAGACAACTGCTCATTCCAGCCAGCAGACAGAGCCTACAGCTCCCACTTCTCCACACCAGATATGGGTGGGAGAGGCCAAATTCCTCTGTGTAGTAACTTCAGGCAAGGGATTAGAGACAAAACTCGGCAGATATCATGATGTATCACCTTGTCTGTCTTTTCATACCAGACTTAAGAGTGCTTTTGGACTGCTGACACAGTGAACCATGCAGCCATCACATACAGGCTCATGGGAGAAAACACCAGTGAAAATCTGATGGACCTGGAGAGTGACAGGCTTTACTGACCACCTGTGGCAGTGACAAACCCAAGGTACCACAAAGCTGCTGTATTTCTTCTTCAGTTCAACAGGAAAAGGCCTACCTTTCCAGAACAGAAAACATAAATCTTATTCTCTGTTTGTGATGTTAACAAACTGCAGGAAAGCTATGCCACAAAAAAAAAAAAGTGCCCTGTAGACAAATCCTAGATTTGACCCGCCCTGGAAAACAACTTGCAATAATTCATTTAGATTTCATTTCTCACAGAACTAGTAGTTATTCCTTTTATGCTTATTTGTGTAAAACTGCAGTAGTCATCAGGTACCTCTACAAATCGCTGAGTGGCACAGGGGAAGAGCACAGGTCTGAGCCCCTGACCAGTGGCCAGCTCGCAGCCTCATGCTGTGCCTCACATGGCTCCCAGAGCCGGGCTGGAAGTAGGCAGAGAGTTGGACACCTGCCCACCACCAGTGCTGGCTGCTTCTCTCCACCTTTCCCCGCCTGCTCCATGAGACCAAACAGCCGGAGAGGAGATGCTCTTGCAGCAGTGACGTGGCAGCAGAGTGGCTATGATGGTGAAACAGGAGCCCCTTTCCTCTAACAAATCTGCCTACTGGCATTTGGATTCTAACCACCAACCTAACCCACCAGACCCAGTACATTCTACCAATTGCTTAAAAGCAGCCCAGGTTGTCTTTAAATTAAATGAAGTTTTCTTATAGAAACTACAAAACGCAGTAGCCCAGAGCACGTGCTGAATTCCCAGCCTCTGAGGGAACAGAGCCTGAACGAGGATGGGAACGTGGGTGCACCAGCTCTTCACATCTGGTTTTCCTTTTGTGGTGGCTTCGGAAAATGCATTTGAAATCCACCTTTGACAAAAGTAAAGGCATCAGATTTTACATTCAGTAAACACCTGGCTCGGGAACACATGGCTACATGCACTTCTGCACCGCAAATGTGATGGAAAGTAACAGAAGAATTTCTGTTTAAAATGTAAAAAATGGTCCACAGTATTTACACAGTTCCACTATGTGTCATGCTGGTATTTTGAGACTTCCACTTGCTCTGACTGTTAGCCTCTTTGCAACATTAAAAACCTAAACAAATGGGGAGAAAAGCCCTTCTACGTTAAAAAAAAAAAAAAAAAAAAAAAAAAAAGTGAGCTCTCTCTTCGGTATGCAAAACCACTAAAAATAACTGGTTTTTGAAAGCGTTTCCTCTAGTGCCCTCTATCGCTAAACCACCCAAACAGCCAGCACAAAGTCAACCCACAAATCACCACTTTCTTTTGGTTTTCCTTTAGAAGAAACCTGACCAAAAAGTAAGAACTAGAAAAAAACCTACAGTTTATGTCCAGCCGCCTGCACTGATGAGGAGCTGTGAGTTCCTGACCAGACAAGAGTTAATAAACTCCCTCTCCTTGCTGCAATTGATAGCAGACAAAAGATACCACTTTCAGTTCACGGAGGGGATAGATCATAGGAAAGCAGTCCTGAGAGCTCAGAAGATACCTGATTTACTTGCTTTACCTGGCCACAACACTTGGAGTTCATTCTGAATTGCTGCTGAAGGATCAATGATCACTCGATTAGGGGAGATAAAACCAGCAATTATATCCTAGCAGGACAGAGCCAGACCTTTAACTGACATCACATGAAATTTAAAAACTTTCTGCCAAACAAAACCTGCAGTCTGTTATGTTGAAATGTGAGATGAGCAAAAAGTTGAATCAAACCCATCAAATTAAATGAAGCTTAATAGAAAAATAGTCTTGCCCGTGCAGATCATCTCTAATGCTGAGTACAGCTCAATTCTGAGCATGCTTTTGCATGCTGCATTCAAGCTTAGTCTATGTTTACGTATCAGGTTCTAATGTTACTTTATCTCTTTAAGTAATTTACTAATGTTCCTCTTCATAAAGGACTAATCCACAGCTTTTATTTCAGATGTTATAGGTCATCATTCCCACCCTGATAGTGGACCTTGAAGCAGATGTACTGGAGAGGTGCTTAGTTTAATGCACACAGTTGTTCATCCTCTTTTCTTCCTCTTGTTTTCCTACAAGCTCCCAGGGCAGCAAAGGGATGCAGTAGAAAGAAACAGCATCTTCCAACTGCTATTGCTTGACATTGGCCAAGGAAACAAGAAATGTGGCAGCAGAAAAACAGAAAGTAAAACTAAATCTTTCAAAGTACTTCAAAGGAACAAGCCCACAATAGGCACAGGGTGTACTAGCAATTCTTGGTGATACTGACGTCTATCGTGTCATGGACATTCACTTCAGTAATCCTCATCCAAGCAGCAATTGGGCCCTTGAGATGAAGTTCAGTCTCTGAACAGATCTTTTTTTCTTACATTTATGACAGGCTTATGAAAATCTTAATAACTCTGCAGGTGCAAATCAGAATTTTCCTTTGGAATGGAGGCAGAGTAGGCACAGATTAGTCTTGTCTCATTTAAGACTTGGCTCACTGGTAGAGCCAAGGAAAAAGGAATTTAGTAGGATGCCACATTAGTCTCATCTAATTATCTGAAAAATGGTATAAAACAACACGATGCAATTTGCAAAACCCACAAGACTGTGAATGATAACCACTATGGAGAGAAACATACCATGGATTATTCGAACACCACCAGAATGCACCTCCCTTGGAAAAATACAGAATCACCAATAAAGGAAAAACTAAACAGTTATTTAATGGATGGAGAATTACACAGAAATCAACAACAGCGAGGGAGGTTTACATATTCCCTGGCCTCTACCAGTATTGCACTTGAAAAACATAGTAACAGATGGACCAGGTTACACCAAAGATCTACCTAGGCCAGTAGCCTGTCTTGGGAAGAGCCTGTCAGCAGATGCTTAAGGAACATGCATGAGAAAAGTGAATTTGGAGTGATATTTCCCCCTTATGCCTTTCTGCTCTACAACTTAAAACAAATGAGCCAGAGGCTGTATCTGCATCTTTTAATTTAATATCCCTTGATGTCTCTTTCCTCCATGAATTTTTCTAATCCCTTATTGAATACATTTACGTTCCTAGTCTCCTAAACATCCTGTGCCATTCAGTTCCACAACTGAATTACATGCATTGATATGCATGGGAAAGAGCATTTTATTTTAAGCCTCTTGTTTGGCCATTTCATGGCATGGCCCTGACTTTTATGCTATGAGAAATGGTAAATAACTATGCTATTTTCAATTCTCTACACTGCTATTATTAGTACCGAAGCACATTTTCTTGCAGCTGCCTCTTACCAAGCGGAAAAGCCCTGGTCTCTAGGAGTTTACTAATTTCTTTGATAATCCAAAGTCTTCTCTTGTATCTTCAAATACTACTATGCCCTTTTTAAGAGGGCGGGGTGACCAAATTGCTTCATACGACATACGGGCACAGGATGGTTTTCTGGGTTTTTACTTTCTTTCTCTCTTTCCTAATACTTCCATATACTCAGTTCCCTTTTACCTTGGGAAGAGTCTCTCCAGAGAACCATCCACATGATTAATTCTGTTTTCCAAGTGATAAAAGCTAAATTGGAAGCCACTGCCCTGTATGTTCAGTCAGTGTTTTCCCCATACTGTTTAGTTGGTATTTATCAACACTGAATTATATTTTACTGCCCAATCACTCAGTATGAGGTGTTTCCTCTACAGGCTTCTACAATTAACTTCAACCTACCCTGCCAACCTGTTAACACTGACATCCTGCACCCATCTTCTTTTTCATTTTGTTAATGAATTCTTTTTTATTACCAATGTTGACACAGCTTCCTCCAGAACTAGGTAAGTGCACTTTTAAGCAAATCATACAAGAAAAAATAAAATAAAATAAAATAAATAATAAAATAAATTTATATATACTTAAAATAAAAAGTAGAGATGTTTTTGAAAAGAAGACTAGAAACTAAAGTAATGATTTCACAACACAAGGGATCTTTAAATGGCACACTTCCATTAGTAAACTATGTATTCTTAAATGAACATTGGACACCAGCTATTAAATGATGATTAAGAACATTCAAGTCAAACGGGCTGAAATGTCTGAAGCAGATGAACAAATATGAACTGAAAGGACTGCACTCAGTCCTAATGCAGGCAAAAAACCTGCACTGTATGTATGGTTGGACAGTAAAAGGCCAGCATCTCCTACCTGCTTCCAATCCGCTGCAGTATCCTACCCATCTCCAGCACTATATAAATCATAGCCATGATACAGACACTCAGGAAATAAACAGATACAGCAGTCTGAAAAAGTTGGATCAGAAGTCTTGGTCACTCACCCCAGCAGGTCCCAGCAAGATGCAACCTTGGGTTGCTGGATCCACGCTCCAGAACAGCCACCTGCAATTATAAGCTCACCTTGTCTGCTACCATGTTAGGTTTAGGTATGACTGATTTACATCCAAGTTGGCTTTCACTGAGAGAGTGTCCTTCTGCTCCCTCTCCCAAACACAGCTAATTAATCCTCCAAATGATATTCCCTTGGAAGCACGTCCACCCATGTAAGCCTGAATGTTCCAGAGCCCCTAGAGCCTGAATGTTCCCAGATGCCCCTACGCTCCATTTATCATCTGTGTTGGGCCAAAACTCTATCATTCCCACAGATGGACACTCTCCTTCTGAGTACTACTCTGCAATCCCTTGCTTGGCCTGACATATCTGTCACACCACGGAGCATTGCTCCTCTGTACAGCACAGCTCATCCTCCAAAGAGAACTGGGGCCTCAGTGAACTGTGCAGACAGCCAGGCGAACTTGTTTTTACTAAGCACATAGGAGACCCATAGGTGCTCACTGGACAGTTGCTGGTATCCATGCAGGAGACATGGACCTGACTATAGGGACTATAGAGGTGTGACACACCACTGGCCTGAGGGAGCAGGGGAGGCAGTGGCTTTCACCAACTGCGTTTTGGCAAGAACACAGAAATATGGTGACATGATCTGTTCATTAATTTCCCAGCTATGTAGTCTCACAAATGCTAGGTATGCTACCTCTCCATACACAAACTATTCCCAGAATAACCTGGTTAAAGAGGTCACATAAGGACACAGGTGCTTACAGCACAAGCCATCATATGTTAGCTGGCCAAGTACAAAATAAGAAATGAGTTCACAAATATTTTAAACTAAGCCATTCTAAATCGACATATCACACTGAAATGATGTTGTCCCTTCCCATATGTGTTATAGACTTATTTTGTCAGCTGGATATATTTTGGAGAAAGAGTTCAAAGGTTAACTTTTCTCTTTATCTGATCACTTAAAACTTTACAAGTTAATGCTTTTAGGAGGTAGCAAGTTTAAGGGATATCACCATACCTCTGTACAGGTTTCCATTTGTTTTGCATAACACATATTCTTACATAAATGTAATTTTATAGCAGATACTTGACCATTCTGACAAAAAAATCCTTCAAAATCAATTAAAATACTCTGCTAACTTTAATGTTAGAGAAGGACTAAAGGAGTAACACACTAGAGTGGAAAAGTCACAAAAAATACCAGCCAACAGTGAAGGGTAAAAATCAACTTCAGGCTGTGTGAAATTAAGTTAGTTTAAGATTTTGACAATAAATTCTCATGTTCTGCCCTCTGAAAGACCCTTCCAACATATCTATTAGGACAGGAGCTCAAACTGATGAGAACCCTCCCCAGCCAAGAACTGAGAATAAAGCTCTTCATGAGGATTTGGCAAGAAACACGAATACATAAAATCACCCACCTCAGATTGACTTAATTTGCTCTATTTATTTATATATTATAATGGCTTCAAAGCAAGCAGGGATTGCCCCAGGGTAGTTCTGTCAAAGTGAAAAGATGACAGCAAGCATTGTGCTTTTCATGTTTTCCACAGGACATTACAGGATGCTTTTCTGAACAGGTCTAGAATCTGTTTTTCTCTTGTATAAGCCTCAAAAATGTCATAAAAGTTTAAATCAATGCAGATCATAGGGTCATCTCTGCATGGGTGAGCATTAGTTGTTTCAGAAGAAACTGGAAGAAATAAGAGTGGTGGGATCTGAGCCACAAAATTACCTCAAAGTAATCCCTAATTGTTAAAAATTAGCTTAAACCCTAAAGCAAGAAGATTTATGTCTCTTTCAAAGCTTTTCTTGTAGCTTCAATTGTCATAATATTGAATATTCTTATTTTTCCAGACCTTCTTTAAATCTTGTTACATTCCTGACCTCAGCAGCATCCTCTGGTAATGAGTTCCACAATTTAATTACATGCTGAATAATTTTTTTTTTTTAAATTCCTTTTTTCTGCTTTACATTTGTCACCCCTCATCTTATTCCTCTGCTCTAAGAGAAAGAAAATAGGATATACTTGTCTAATTTTTTTAAATCATTGCTTTCTATAGTCTTATCATGGCCCTCTATGGTAATTTTCTCTAATTCCTTTGTGTTTCGTTACCCCTCCCTGACTTCCGGTTGTGTACTTTATCATTATAAAACTTCTGGTCTGTTTAATGTCTTTATCAATGATCTGGACAAGGGGATTCAATGCACCCTCAGTATGTTTGCAGATGACACCA
>NW_010314471.1:713-1195 GCF_000700745.2 Antrostomus carolinensis | reverse complement strand
TCTTTCATTCTGTTTCTCTGTTGCTTCATTTTTTAAAAATGCTAGATATCTACGACTTGTGTGTGTGTGTGTGTTTTGCATGGATCCCAGGCCCCTAAAAAACTCACTGCTCTGGACTGTCCATGCCACCTATAACTCGTTGCACAGAGTGAGTTACACTTGGAGGTCTTGACAACTCTTTCCTCATAGAGGAAAACAGGGTACAAAGCTTCAGTGAAACACTCTCTTTTTGGATGGCCAAGTTTGCACTAATCTCAACAAATCTCTGTTATCTGTCTTTCTGTTAAGAAATGCTGGTCATTCAGCTTAAATCAGTGTTTTAAACAGGATGGACCACTCAGAGTCAGTCATTCAGCATTAGCCAGATGCTCAGAAATGTTGGTGCCTATTCCAGGATTTTTTAGTTTCCCATGTTCTGCCAGTGAGCAGGTGCACAAAACCCAAAATGTCTCCTGCCATTCTCACCTCACAGGGACACAGCG
>NW_010314471.1:0-340 GCF_000700745.2 Antrostomus carolinensis | reverse complement strand
GCAAAAAGATTTTCCCCACCCCCCGCCATGTCTAATGTGAAATAACATTACATCACCTGGTGCTTCATATGCTAACTGAAGAAAGTCAGGTGGAGACCTGAGAACTTTGTAGACCAAAATCTGCTGGAACTTTTCTCCTTTTTCCCTTTTTTCCCATCTTCCTTTCTCTGGAAACTCTTCTGTCACCTTCCTTTTTCTCTTTTCTCTTTCACTCTTCCTTTTACTTTCCCAGCTTAACTGCATTCCTGGCACATAAGGGCGATGTCAATATAAGTTTTCAGTATTGTCAAGTGATCACTAGTTTTTGGTGTTGTGATAAGTTTTTGGTGTTGCCAAATGA
>NW_010314470.1:17849-19068 GCF_000700745.2 Antrostomus carolinensis | reverse complement strand
GATCTGATGGCCTTGGCTTGTTAAGAGGGATGCAGCACAGATATCTGGCCTCCAGCAGTGAGTGGGCTGTAGCCTTAGCAATCCCTTCAGTCCACAGCTCTCCTATTAAGTGATCTAGAGAGTCTCAGCTGATGCCACCAGCCTCAGCGTGACTGTGACAGGCTTGAGGTTTCCAGTCTGGAGGAGAACACCACCACATGCAGACCCCAGTGCCGGGAGCCACCCGGTCCCCAGCAGTCATGGGCTCCTCTCGCACAGCGACAGGACGCAGCTGTGTCTCACTCAGCGCTGGAGCCCACCCAGGCCTCTTTCAGTACACTCTGAATTTTCAGACCAGATAAGAGCCGTCTGTCAGCACCTCCCACCCTTGGGGACCACGCTCAGCTCCGTGCTCCGCTCCGGCTTTCGGGTGCATGAAGTTGCCCCTGGACATTTTCTGCTTATTCCAGCAGAACTGCACACCATGCCCAACTCTGTAGGGCCTTTCAAGACCACAGTTTCTTTCAAGACCTTTCAATTTTCAATTCACCACACATATTTAGTTGCAAAATTCCATTTGCCCGTTTTTAAATTAGCAGGAGTAGTAGTAGATTTCCACTTTGTGCCACAGGCTCATGGCCGTCCCAACGGGCTGCCACCAGACCCCTCTCAGGGTCCAGGGAATGTCCCACCATCCATCCAGCACCAGCAGCCGCCTCTTCCCGGTAAGCAGCTTGTGCAGACAGAGTGCACAGAAGTGAAACCCCTGGGGCAGGAGTTTGCTTCTCACTTGAGAGCAGCGTGGGGGTTTTTTTCAAGTTTTGTAATCTAACACTGATAGGAAACACCACCAGTCTGCGTTTTCCCCTCTCTAAGCTTCAGCACAGTACGCAGCAGTGTCAGCCAACTCAGAAAATACTTAATTTTTTTTCCCCCCCTCTCTCTCTCTCAAAGGGAATAAAACCCTCTTGTTTTCAGCAACCTCCCTTTTTTTTTTTTATTTTAATCAACACTACACTGAACACCTTACAACACTAAAAGCCATCAGTGCTCTCTCAGAATCACCCGACACACTTTCATGTGGTTACACGTGAACCTCTGTCCATCTGGATAGTATCAGGAAAAGGCAATCACTTATTCACGTTGGCCATTGATCAGGTCTTCCCTCAGCCTTCATCCTTCCCTTTTTTTGCGGGTTGCATTTCTATTTGTGAGACTAAAAGGCAAACAGTACCCAGGT
>NW_010314470.1:16131-17799 GCF_000700745.2 Antrostomus carolinensis | reverse complement strand
GCTGATAGGGACTTCCTTCTCTGCCTGCCCCCCCAAAAACAGACAGCCGTTATCTCTTCTCTTCCCCTTTCCTGGCCCTTGTTGCAGAAAACCTACTCCTGAATTCTCTATACCAGAGAAATAAGGTGAAAAAAAACCCCTATTGAAAAGTACCCCATCTTCTTTAAAAAGTTCAAGTGAATTCCTTCTCGACCTCGGCAGGCTACTAGCAGCCTTAAGTGCAAAGGAAGATTACCCTTAATTTAGCATATACACCCACAAATATGCTTACTGCCAAGGCTAAATGGCCCATATTAAATACATCCAGGACCTCCATCATCTTCTGTAGCAAAACAACAATGAAACTTGTAGGTTATATGCATGGAAAAAAAAAAGGGGGTTGTTTGTTTTGGTTTTTTTTAATATATGCTAAAAAGATGAAGAGAGCAAATCTCAAAAGAAAGCAAGCAAATCATGTAATACCTGAAAGTAATCTGTGATGAACGATCCCAGTTCACTCTTGAGCAGGTGTCTGTAGACAGAAGGAACACAGCCATGAAGTGACAGCCGTTGCCGGTCGTTTCTCACAGGCACAGCCACACTTCACCACCAGTCACACCAAGGATAAGTCAGTGCACATGAACGTGGCATTCTGGCCACTGTTAGATTTCTTTTACATTTAGGTAGATATTCTACAAATGCCCATAAAAGCTATTCTCAAATTAGGAAGGAATGAAACCATTTCCCTGAAAAATTCTATGTATAAGCCAGACACCTAGAACAAGCAAAAAAACCCCAAACATGTACCCTCTTGAATGCACAGAAAGCTGGGGAGACAACTCAGACTCAATTAGACAATTTAGACAAGTTATTTAGTTTTTCAGTTCATATTTTTTTCTGCTTTTTGCTTAAACAAAGACGTCTCATTTCACTGAAAATAGCCTATTTCCCTAATGCTGTGCTTCCTTTTCTCCTGGAAGTAGAAGGTGGGAGGATAAGGAGAGGAGCAACGAAGTAAACACACAAGCAGAAGCTGTGGTTTCCCCATGACTACTGCGTTTAAAAAAAAGAAACAAAAAAGACATATTTTTCAAGAAACAAAGTCTAGAAATTTAACAAAAGGTGTTTTAAATACACACAGACAAAAGCCACTCTAAAGTATTTGTGATAAAAACTGCTGGATTTTCAATCAAGCTGTGATAAAAATTTTAGATTCTAATACAGATTTATATTTCAAAACTCTGATATAAAAGTCAGGATTGTTTTACATCAGAAGAAGCATTTAAAAAACCAACTCAAAGTTCAGAGCATTTGCACTTTCAGCGACTCTGAGCATAAATTCTGTAGCAGTAAATTCTGCCTACAATTTAAAACGTGCCCAACACTTTTGACTGCAAAACATTACACTTTTTTTTTTGCTGTTCTAAGAGTTTTGATTTTCACCAACGTGAAGTGTAATGGAGAGTGTTCGAAAATGCCATTTGAATAAGGGACCACCCGGTTCTCCGGCGGGGTCCTCACTCCCAAACCACACCACTTTTCCCTAGTCTTTGCTGAGAGTTGACTTTGACAGCGCCCTTCCTCCCAAACCATTTTGTACCACGTCTCCATTTGCCCACAGGCCCACCACACCTTCACTCTTCCTCTCTCAGAGCAGTTATGCTCACCCTGTCCATCTCAAAGCACATT
>NW_010314470.1:15732-16090 GCF_000700745.2 Antrostomus carolinensis | reverse complement strand
GGAGAAACCAGACTAAGTCTTTGAGGTTTGCCAGAAGCCACCAGCATGGGCAGAATCCAGGGGCTCTCCACCAGATGATTGACAAGCCCATGGCAGGACTTGGCCTCACACAGGTGAGACCAGCAACCAGCGACTTGCACCCTAGAGAGAACCCAAGGGTTAGGAGGGGTCTCCTCCTAATCGTGGCCAGGTCACCTTCTGCTTCCTGAAATCCCAGCTCCCAGTGGCATTTCTTACATTTTCTCTTGCTGTGACAACTGACTTTCAGAGCAGTAAAAAACAACAACAACAACAACAAAAGTGTCCAGTGAGATGATATCAAATCACAGCAAGATAAAAACTTGGTGGCGATGATCCA
>NW_010314470.1:14665-15662 GCF_000700745.2 Antrostomus carolinensis | reverse complement strand
TACTTTCAAACTCTCCCGTGTTTCCCACTGTGAAATAACTCAGCGCTGTGCAGAATGAGTCCCTCAAAGCGCCAACTCCCACCAGGGAGCTGAACGGGGAACTGCAAACAAGCGAAATGCACCAGCTCGACCGAAGGGCACCCAGGAGCTGGCCCTCTGGCAGGTCTGGCTCTTTGCCCAGGAGCCCGGGTTAGGGATTCACCTGGCGCACACGGAGCTCAGGTGGCGTGGGGAGCTCTGTCAGGAGTCACCGGTGGGACGGTGGGAGGCTGCCGTGTGCGTACGAACACGCGTGTCCTCTGCTCCTCGGACAGACATGAGTGAGCTGCCTGAATGCTCAAGTGGCCTATTTAGAGAATGACATTTGGAGATGTAACCAATGCCCAGGGCACCTGCGGGACCATTAATCACACACTTCAAGGTGCGTGCTTCCAAGCGCTGCCTGGGAATGCCTGCCATGGCAGAGGGGATTCCCCTCCCACCACCGGCACACACACTTCCCAAAGAGTTCCCTGATCTTTGCCCAGCTCCACACAGTCTTGAGCCACTTTGGTAACCAACATGAGGAGAGCGTGGTCCAGCCGTGGGGGCCAAGCCCTGGCAACACAGCTCCTGCTTGGGGCTCTGCCTTCCCCAGGGGTGGGAAGGGAAAAGCAGTTGTAGCCACCGCGGAGGGCAACAGCCTGGCAGACAAGTCACAAACCCCAGAGCCTGTCCTGTCCCCAGGGCTGCCCACAGGCTGTGGGTTCGGGCAGCTCCCAAGTCTTACGACATCTGTTTTTCTTTCACATACTGCAATAGTCATCCCGGGGAGAATTAAGACTGCTCCAAGCACTCAAACCTAACTCCAGGACCTCTGACCCCAGCACACTAAATCTCTGTTAAAGCAGGAGAGGCTGCCCTCACTCAGCTCTCAAAAGGAATTATATCAAACTTGCACCTTTGGGACCAGACCAAGTAGGACAGAGTCTCGTGCCCTGCAAGCTGCATTTATTTT
>NW_010314470.1:0-14651 GCF_000700745.2 Antrostomus carolinensis | reverse complement strand
TAGTTTAGATTGCTGCCCAGGACGTGCTCAGCCCAAACTGACATCTGCATCTCTGCATTTAGGAAAAATGCAATAGGGACAGGGCATATCAAAGGAGAAGTGGAGCCATATATGGCAGCATTCATGATGAATGGATATGGATGTAGTGGAAAGAGAGAGAGGGAGGAGGAACTACATCCATGAGCTCTGACAATAGCAGCACTTGGAACCAATGCAAGAATAAACTATTCTTTATCTGCTCCGCGGTCCTATCTATTGCTAACCAAACATTCCAAACAATCAGAATGAAACCACAGATAACAATGAAATCTGCTTTTAAAAAAAAAGGAAAAGATACTTTTAATCATCACTAGTATCAGTTTTGGAAAAATGTTTGTTAGGCTTTTAGGTTTTTTATCTTTAAGGCTCGTATTTCAGGTCTTGCTCTGCAATCATCATGTGAAGGTTAAGCTTTTAAATGAAATGCTGTGTTTTGCTTTCATTTTAAACACTCCACAGCTCTGATAAGCTTGGGTTTAGAAAAGAGATGTTACTAACATCACGAATGTCCTGATAAAAATGTGTAGAAAACAGACAAAAGAGGCAAACTCCCTAGGAGGGAACAAAACCCTTATAATCCGAGTCAATACACACCCTGTCATTGTCAAAGCTACACATCCACACAAATCAGAGAAACATTATTCAGGTGCCCCACACCATTCACTCCACCCTACAGCAAAAAAGAAGTTACCCTAACACCCCAAAACTGTGCTTAAATTTGCTTTGACCCCTGCTCCTCCCACCAATACCCTCTAACTGCGGTTCTGCAGGGAAACAAAACCAAGCAAATGCCAAACAAGCGGCACCAAAAATCCCTTTTCATGCATTTCAGCAACCTACCTGATATTTTCATTGAGGGTGTAAAGTTCATTGTTCTTCAAGCCTCCCCCTTTGAACACATTTATCACCGCTGTTTGAACACTGCCAAAAAAGAAATAAGACAGCACAACACCCATAAATAACAGTCACCAGTGTGATTGAACACAGCGCGACGGGAGCTAGCTGCCAAGAGTTGAGTGCTTATAATGGGGTGGAGAGGTTAATTGTGCTTAAATACTTCCACTCTTTCTCCCCTGGAAATCGCCACTCTTATTTACCTACATCTCTCATGGGAGACAGAGCAGAACCAACCTCAAGTTGTGCCTAGAGTAAGCGAGGGAAAGTCGTTAGAGGACACTTCACAAAGAACCAGAGACAGCTTTCTAGGGGCTCTCTGCTGCGTGCTGCAGGCTAGCTGCTGTGAGGAGACACAGATTTCTGGCAATATCCACCAAACACATCCCATTGCGTTATCCAGTGATGCTAGCAGGAACCACCCAAGCTGCAGCGTCTGGCGGGACCCTGGCTGCGCTGGAAGGTGTTCTGCGGCCAGCATCATCTCAGTCAGACCCAACTTTAATCCCTGTTAATGCTTGTAAGATGCTGTTGGAGGATCTTCTAACTCCTCCTGCTCTCACCAGCACAGAGGAAGTCATAAAGTGACAGCACACAAGACGGTTTAGCAGGTCTAAAGGCTTGCCATGGCTAACAGGAGGAGGTGTCATTCCCTTCTGTGGGACAGTGACAGCATTTGCACACTCCACAGACCCCAGCTCACCATCCTGGCACACAACTGCCATGTTTTTACTGGGCTCATCAGTAAGCTGAGCTAGGTCAGCGAGACAGAGGGGTCTGTGGAGCGCAGAGCTGGTGCAAGGTGGCAGAAGGGGAGGTGGGAACACCCACTCTTAGTAGCAGGAGACCACTAGCTGAGATCAGGGCATCTCACTCTTCACCCTACACATTGTTTTTCCAGTTGCCATTGCTGCACGACGTGTGCTGCAAACAGGATTTGGCTGTCAATAGGAAGTGCTGGTAGAAGCCGCAAGCTGAGCAGTTGTCAGGGGAACTCAGACTGTGGCAAAAGCTTCATGATATGCAAATAAAAGCCTGTTGTGCATTAAGGAACTGGCCTTTATGACAGCACTAGAAATGTGTCTTCCTAAATGGGACTTAAAGATGCAACTGTAACGAAGAGCAGTTCTGTTCCACTTCAAGACAGCACCCCTGAACACCACTGGCCAAAACCAAGGCTGCACGCTGCTAGGTCTGGCCTCCACGCCAGCAAAGCTTGGGCATGCCAAAAACTCCTGCATGCTTATAAACAGATGAGCTTAGCTGGAAATGGTCTGAAGCACAAAGATCAGACACACACAGGCCTTATCACAGGGCTGCTGCAGGGTGAGAGCCTAGCCAGGTGCGTCCTGCTCACCTGTTCCAGGCAGAGTTGGAGCTGAGCTGCAGAGCCTGCCGGGCTGCCTGGAACCGCGGCAGGTCACTGAGGACCGGGGAACTCATGAAGCGAGGTCGGGGCCTTCTGAACGAACCCATCTTGTGGAACTGGAGAGCAAAGGACGGAGCTATGGTGGACCCTCCAGTCATAAGGTCAGGTGGAGTGGAGCAGGGCTGTCAGAAAGTCTCTTCTCTTGAAGGTCCAAGCATCAGTCTCAGTGATGTCAACAAGTCTTCGATCCCACGGACTCAGCCTGCAGCAAAAGCAAAGAGTCAGCCTTGGACTAGCAGTTGCCCACAGCATCACGTTGTGACACGGAAAGGCATTGCAAGGTGATGAAGGGATTGAAGCCGTCTGCACAGCGCAGAGAAAGGAAAAGAGCAAGACAGAGAAGAGAGGGGTGAAAACATCCTGTCCCATTAATAGCAAATTTGGGAAAATCTTCTAGAATTCTTCAACAGCAGCCCCCTTCCCATCTTATCCCCTAAATAATGACCCAACATAGCCAGGCCAGAAACACAAGCACGGTCTCTCATTCCATTTCAATCTGCAGAGATGCAGGAACAGAGGTGTCTAAACAGCTCTGCCAGGGGCAGAAGTGTAAGGTCTTGCACTTGGAAAACATAATCCAGGAGTGCAGCACAGACTAGGACCCACCTGGCTGGGGAGCAGCTCTGTGGAAAGGGCCCTGGGGGTCCTGGTGGTCAAGCAGCTCAATGTGAGTGAAGAGAGTGCTGCTGCAGCAAAGAAAGCCAACAGGATGTTGGGTTGCATCAACAAGGGCATCACCAGTGAGATAAATGTCATTATCTCACTCAGTGCTTGTCAGGCCACACCTGGAATGCTGTGTTCAGTTCTGGTCCCTGCTATACAAAAAAAGCTGTGGACAGGCTGGAGAGGGTCCAGAGAAGGGCCATGAAGACAATCAAAGGACTGGGAAGCCTGGTGCATGAAGAGAGGCTGAGAGAACTGAATTTGTTCAGCCTCGAGGAAAGAAGTCTTAGGGGAGACCTTATCACGGTGTTCCAGTACTTAAAGGGTGGCTACAAAGAAGATGGAGACTCCCTTTTTACAAGGAGTCACATGGAAAAGCTGAGGGGTAATGGGTACAAGTGACTCCTGGGGAGATTCTGGTTGGGCACAAAAGGAAAATTTTTCCCAGTGAGAACAATCAGCCACTGGAACAATCTCCCCAGGGGAGCGGTGGATTCCCCAACACTGGAGACTTCAGATTCAGCTGGACAGGGTGCTGGGCCATCGTGTCTAGACCGTGCTTTTGCCAAGGAAGGTTGGACCAGATGATCTTTGAGGTCCCTTCCAACCTGGTATTCTGTGATTCTATGATTCACTTTACAAATACCTTTCAATACAGTTGCCCATTCAGCCTATATAAGATAATAGAAAGTGGATAAAGAGAACACTATTTCACCAGCAAGGAATAACAGATGAACAATGGAAGAAAAGATGAACAAACATAATGCTTTTTGGTTTTTTGATAAGTGTTGCACAAGAGAATAAACCCACTCGTTATCAGCCTACGACAAAAAGGACACAATAGGGAGCTTCTGCAAAAGAGGTCTGACGAGCAGATATTTTGAGAGTTAGCAGGGCTTTTATGTTTGTTTTGTTTTCTACAGAATGAGAAGTAATTGCTAAGCCAAATACCAAATGCCTGTATTTTCCACTCTGATCATCATCTCCATATAGATGACTATGTAGCCCCAAGTAAACCACAGAAATAGAAGAAGTTAGCTTGAATAAAAACCACAGAAAAACTTTGGCAAAACTTCTGTTCTTTGAAATCTTCCCACTTCATACAAACACAAGCGGTAGATGCAGTTGGCAGTTTGGAGAATGGAGATGTGGGAGAAAGGGGAAGGGGGAAGATGTGTAACTGAACTGCACATGAAAGATGTAAAGCAAAACCTGCTCTTTTCCACTGCACCTTCAGCATGAGGTGAAAAGGTGAAAAGGATAATCAGCCAAAAAAACGTGTATCTGCACAGTGCTTCTAATTTGACTAGTGCTCAGCTTCAGGAAACTCTTTCCACTCCCCAAGCCATAATTAACTTTTTACATGCAGGAGAAGAGCTTTCTTCCCACCCCGCCAGCCCCATTTCACGCTGAGCTCACTCTGCTTCCCCGCCTCCACGTGGCCTTGCCAGATTCTGATCACCCACCATGGAGCCTCGCAAGCCCTCGCTGTGCCATGGGCTCCGCCACCGAGGAAGTTAAAGGAGAAAACACCTCAATTTTCAGGCACGTAAACCCGTGGTACTGTAATTCCTGGTGCTATTAAAGAAATAAATACGGTTGTTATTCCCCCACAAGCTAAATACAGTTTGCACGGATCTTTGTGGAACTGGAACACGGCTAAAGTGAAACTTTTTGCTGTCTTTAGAGATGACAAAGCCCAGATAGTCTGTCATGACATGAGCTAAGCCTTGACTGTTGCTTGAAAGGGCAGAAATCTGTTGATTCTGTGGTTGCTTTGATCCAATTTTAAAAAGTCATAACTTTTAGAAATTCAGAATAAACATAAACTAATGGAACCAAATCAGCAGGGTTTTGTGTGTGTGTTCCGAAATAACGGTTCATTTGACATTGCTCACACATTTTCAATCTGCCAGCAATTTCTCTTTTGGCAACTGTAACCACATCAGAAATCATCAGAGGAAAAAAGCTGCAGCATCTTGGAGAGCTGAGGGCAGGCTTTTCTCACGACGTACCAAAAGGTGTCCGGGAGGCAAAACACAACTTTAACGGATGTTTCTGTTGCCAAACAAGTGCTTGTGCCAATGTTTGTCATCTCCAAGTTCCAAAGCTGACAGCGTGAGGAGGTGAATGAGTGACAGCTCACTTCTCCCAGCAGTGCAGTAAAATTCCTAGTTTAACCATTTTTACACAGCATATATTTTTCAGCGGTATAAAATGCAATGTGAGTGTTATTTTAGATCAGATGTAGATATTTATCAGTGCTAGATAGCAGTGGTTAAGATGCCTGTGCTAGCCCACAAAGCTCCTCCTATCACTATTCCAGGTGCCAAAAGTGCATACATACAAGTACCTTTCTCCTCAGCAATTAAATCAGTTCATAAAGTTGCATTTATATTAATTTGAGCCAGATTAAGTTGCAAGGGGAAAGCTTAAATTCCGAAACGTAAATCAGGAGAACAACCTCTGTGCCTCAGCACACATATATTTAAAGTTTGTGTAGGAAATTCCTTGGCCCGCTGTGTGCAAGCAGTAAACCACCACCATGGGGAAGGTCTCTCCTGAGCCTGGGCTGCAGATTGATGAGACTGATTCCTCAGCAGCAGGACCGTGGCGTTACACAGGGCCCCACGGCAGATTTCCTGAACACTTCTTACCAAGGGAATGTGCTTGTTTCTGCTCACGGAAACATACACACGTTGTTTTCCTTCATCTCTGCTAAAGTCACTCGGACAGATAATAACAAGCTCTTGCCTGCAAAGGGCAGATAAGACACCCCTCTTCCCCCTTCCTCCCCCAAGCTGTCTGCAATCCCGTGCTCCTGTCAAGCCAGCCTTACTTTAGGTTCTCATCAGGAATTTAAGACAAGATCTTTGGCTTTAGGACCAGATTCAGAGTTTTATTTTCATTTCTTCAGGATTCAAAGATACAAATCTCTCCTACCTTATCTAAGCCGGTGACTGTGAAGTGGCAGGCACAACAAACTGTTCCTCTGCAGGCAGGCTGGCACTAAACAGCATCCCAATGTAACTGACCCTGGTGTTATCAGAGCTGGAAATGCCAAAGCCTCTGAGAAGGACCATCCTCTCTCTGTGCCCCCATTTAAACTATTCCAGAGTCTCATAAAGCACAAAGTAACGGAGCATTTACTAGTAAAGAGACTTTTGGCACAAGGAGTTTGCAGATCCCGTGCACCTGAAGGTACAACCCAAACCCAACCAAACACTTCCATCACACCAGATTTTCTTTCCACAGCGACTAGTTTCCACTGAAGGCTTTCCCCAGAGCCAGGCAGCCCCGTAAACACCGCTTCGTTTTCGCAGGGAAGCTGCGTTAGCAGTTTGTTGGCAAGGTCCATGCTGGGCCTTCTGCAGGGTGCAATCTTTTGGCTTTTTACTGTGAGAAACTACCCTTGTGGGAAGAAAGGCATCAACATAGTTACAGGGTAGTAAGAAGCCCTTATGGTATCCAGGCTATTTTAGCTATTGGGAACAAACAGTATTCAGCAAAATGCTAAGTTCAGCAAGGAACAATTTTCCCCTTCAGTTTGCCATGAAAACTCTCACAGAATTACACAAAAATATTCAGAAACAGATATTGTCCTTCTAGAGGCCTTCAGTCCAAACTCCCTGACATCTATAGTCTCCTCATTGTAAGATTAAAGTGTTTTAGAAGACTACAAAATAAAACCTACTTCTAATAATCACAGTTCTATTATTTATCAACCACAGACAAAGCCTTACAGAGAAGCAATTCATATTTTCCCCCTGTTATATAAGGTGATGGGAGACACCAGGGTGCAGCACATTCTAGCCACCAAGCAATGCTCTCACCATGGATTATAAAAGGCACAAAGACCTGGAGACTAAAGCATAGTGACTGCCCAAGAGACACAGCCACAGCGAGATCATCTCTCACTGCCAAACGCTCCAGATGCTGGGGCAATGCTTTACGTGGCACCAGGGCATCTCAAACTGCTTGCCAGCTGATACATCCTAAAACATTCCCCATTCTCCTCAGCTCACTAATGATCCCGCGTGTCTTTTTTGGCCAGAAGCTTGTCATTAAAAAGTCAGAGAGAAAGGGATTGCTCTTCCTTCCCTTCCAGCTATCCTACCCCCTGGGTTTTGGGTTTTTTTCCTCTCTTATCCTTGATTATCATCTCAAGACTCAGCTATCCAAACCCTCTAGGTCTCTAACAAGAGAGCTGTGTTATCTGTGTAAAACTCGGGTCTTCAGGTGTGCAAACTCTTCAGAGTTGGAAGTCAATGTTCTCAACTGAGGGAACAAAGCAGGACGATGAGCCAGTCTCACAACAATGTCATTTCATCCACTTGTAAGTCATTGCATCTGAGTAAACACTTCTAGGATTAATCTGAATCTTTAAGGAGAAGAATCAAACATGGAGACAAATCCTTTTCCAACACACATAGATACAGGCACTTATAAAAACATTACACTCATCAAGCTAGGAATTTTTTATCATTTGTTTTCTGTTAGCCATGAAAACCAACAGGGAAATAGTTATAAAATGATTTCACTAAAAGACCTTTCCTTCCCAACAGGCCAAAATACATCTGACTGTCTGGAGGAAAAGCAAGATCAGGCAGTATACCTTAATCTCTCTCTCTACTAAAGAAAGAATATCCCAAAGAAAAAGCTGGCAGCAATTCCTCCAAATCAAGAATCTTCATGACAGCCTTAGGCCAAACAAAGAGAAAGCCAATGGGAACTGAGACTGAATGAAAGAACAGACCATTTGGAATTCCTCTGACACCTTCCCCACGAGACTCACAGCAACAGCCGCTAATGGAAGTGATGGGGCAGCAAAAACAACCACTGGTTTTGCTCCGTAGAGGAAACCTTGCACCAGCACTGCTTCACACCAAATTCACACCAAAAAGCCCTAAGAAAAAGTAACTTGGAATGAGATGGCAAAGGAGGGAAAGGGAGAGTGGAGAAATGAGGGGATCCTCAATTCATCCACCCAAGCGTTTCCCAGCTCTCCTAGCACAGAGCAATCAAGAAGGGGTTATCCAGAGAGAAGTGATGTTTTGCCATTTAAACTTTTCTTAGTGGTAAAAAACCCCACAGTTCCTCTTACAGCCCCCAATTGCTCGGTTTCTTAAAAAGAAACAAGGTCTGCTTTTCGGAAGGAGAGAAGATGATCAAATGGAGATTTACTCAGTCGCTAACACGGGTTCTTTCTGGTTAACACTGACCAGAAGCTGTGCCTCAGCTGTATGGCACAAGTGACTGAAAGCAAGAGTGCCAAAAACGTTGGAGGCAGCCTGGGGCATGATGGCTCCTACACCCACCTCCTTTCATGCCTTCACACCTCTGGAAATCTGACTCACAAAAAGTTTAGTGCTTCATCCACAGCCCATCAGAAACAATAGGAATCTAAATATTGGTGTTAGCGTGGTTTGAGTCAAGCCCTGAAACAGCAGGGGAAGGCGCAGGTACCTTCTCTCGTGAGCAGCCCCTCTCAAAAGGAACGGTGTATCTTCAGGTGTGCTCAAGCCAGCACCAGGGGCACAGCCCATGCTGAGACGTTCCCAGGTCAGGAAGGGAAATGGAGGAGGGCAAGATCAACCTTCAGGCCTGACAATCATGTCAGTAGGATCGATTCAAGTCGGCAGCTTTAAAAGACAGCTTCATATTAATGCCTCTTGTTTCTGAAATCCCACTGACAAAACCAGCTCAGCGATTTCCAAGGGGAAACCAGTGAAGCTATGACCAGTGACCGCAGGCCACGGGCACGCAGGGGCCATGCCCCTACTCCTCAGCACGAGGGCAGGATCCAGGCGGGAAGAAAGACAGAGCTCCACCAGCACCCCATTCAGCTGTGCCCCACACGTGTCCCATGGGGGAACCCAAGGTGAGTCCTCAAGCTCTCTGTGCCAGTTACGTGCCAGCTGGCAAACACAGGACTTTGGCCAGCCAAGGTGCACTAACCGTGGCCCCACGGCACACCTCTGCCCACCCCACCATGGGAGAGCCCCGAGGTATCCCAGGCAGGTTCCAGCCCGGGTGGGTGGCCACTCTGTCCTGCAAAATGCTCCTTTCATCAAGAGCTCTTGGAGGATGACTGATAAGACTGAAAATAACTATCTCCATTTTCTGGCTGAGGAAATCAAGTTGCAAAGCCAGTGAAGTGACTTACCCAGATCTTCCACCTCCCAGGCCAAGATTACAGAATCACAGACTGGTGTGGGTGGGAAGGGACCTTTAAAGGTCATCTAGTCCAACCCCCTGCAGTGAGCAGGGACACAGGGACATCTTCAACCAGATCAGGTTGCTCAGAGCCTCATCCAACCTGACCTTGAATGTTTCCCTCTAAGCTCCTTTAACAAAGCTTTTCAAATTATTCTACAGCGTTGGAGAGAACAAGGGTTCACCTGTGCTAGCACATCTCCTTTCCAAAGCTGACTCAATGCCAAAAGGTGTCTTTTTTTAATTATTATTATTCTTTTGTTGGGCTACCCCACCATGAAGGCAGCAACTTGGTGCCCCATAAATAGTCTGGAGGTGTTCTATTGGCCTCACATATCCTTAATTAAATTTGACAGATTTTAACTATCAAGATGAAGTATGTAAAAGAAGTGACACCAACAGAGCATGAGAAGACATCCTCCTTAAGATCTCACTTTCCCTGTCTTCCTAGAGCACACCCATCTCCAGAAACGAGACCCCAGCATCGTGCCTTGCATATTCCCTCTTCAAAGTGGACCCACATCATGCCTTTATTCGTGATACATCTCCAGCAAATTCACAAACAAATCTAACTTGGCTTTGATTGCAGAGCCATGTAACATTTGAAAAGAAACTCAGTGGTTTCCACTTAGTTATGCTTTTAGTTTCTGAGATTAAAGTAAACCTGAAACTCAAAGTGAAACTCTGCTAGGAGTGAGATGAAATATATGACAAGAGGAGGGGGAAAAACCTTTGCTTATATCTCACCATGGTCCGAGGAGCTTCTCTGTAATTCAGAGACCACTGCAACCCCTTTGGAGTTGACAGCTGGTTAGAAGCAAGGCTGCTACTATATACATGATAGTACAATTCCTCATTAAAAAAATGAACTAACTGGTAATGGCACAGAGCAAGCCAGTTCAATGAGAACTGAAGAGATCAGATCATAGTAAAGAACATGTGGAAAAATAAATATTTTGTAATACAGGAGTAGCATCTAAGACAAGAAAGTCCTTTTGTTCTCTACCACAGGTTTTCTGTGTTATTTCAAAAACATTACTTAATTATTTGGACTCACATCATTCAAAAATGGAGAAAATTGTTATGGCTATTAAAAGGTACCACATGTTTGCAAAACACTCTGAAACACTTGGGTGGAGAACAGAGGAGAACACCTCATTGGAATCACTTAGCTGATCAGTAGGGAGCTAGAGACAAATTGGAATTAGATGCACTAACAACTGATTCAATTTGGTTGAAACAAATTGTATTCTCTGTATAAGCAACCACCACACCAAACAGTCAGCTGTGAAAGGCAAGGAGCAAAACCGTAGCGGAGTTTCAGAATCATAAAACTGATGGACTGGAGCTGCATAAATACACTTACCTCTTTGGTTAAATAAGAGCCCATCCAGGAGAGAGGAGGAAGGAGTAAGAGGGGGGAAAAGGGGGAGGTATATCACCATTTTCTGACTAGCTGAAAGGTTTGGGATTTTTAGGTATTCCATAAAGTTGTATTCATGACCACTACAGTAACCATCCATCCTTCCAAAATGAACTCAGGGCAGTGCTGTCCTCAGCCACAGCAGCTGACTCATTTTTTAAGCAGCAAGTTTATCTGCATCCCTCTTTTGAGTTTCACCCACAAAGATGTAGCTCGCTTCAGACAGCAGAGTTAAAATCACCACTGCTTTGTCTCCAGTTCTATAGCAAGGCTTTACTCAAGCTGTCAGATCTGTTGTGGTTTTTAGGGTGTAATAGCAATGCAGCACTCCAAGGAGCTCAGGTCCCCAGTTCAGTGGCCTATGTTATTCCCAAACGTACCAACTCTGTTAATTACTGGAATGACTTTTAATCAGTACAGCTATATGGGAACAAGCCATAGCATTAAAACAAGATTAAAAAGATAACACAGATAAATAGTTATTTCCTTCCACTGTTGGGAATAGCATTTAATAGATGCACTAGTAAGTGTGCACCTACAGGAGCAAAACAGGCCAGGAAGGTATCGCTTCAGTGACACAACCATGAGTAAACTATCAAACTTTCTGCTTTAGAAAAGGCTCTTGGACTGAACTGACAAATGTGTTTGGAAACCCAGAAACAGAGGCTTCAATCTGTTTCTGTAACTCCCAAGTAGCATCTGCCACAAAATTTAGGAAATACTTTTACTAACTCATTGAAAACAAACTACAAAGTGTATTGAACAGTCTGCAGAGATCACAGCAGTTTTGCTTAGCATATGGAGAAGCTCCTGGCTTGTATCTAAAGGGAATAAAAGCCATAGCTGCTCGAAAAGTAAACTGTGCCTGTTCGGTAGTTACATGAGCAGCAGAACTAAACCTGCCCTGCTCCCCCACATCACGCTCCCTTCTGAATTCCACATGTGCAGGAGGAGATAACCCCCACCAAGAACCCTTCCTTCAGCACAGGCTCTAAAAACAGGTTCACAAAGCTCAGAGAAACTTCACCCTTTTAGACCTGTCCTTGTGTGATCAAACGTGGTGAAATTCACAGACTAATTCATAAATTACAAACAAGGGAGAGTCACAGGGATGCTTTCTTAAAGATGCCAGGCAGAAGCATGGAAGGGGGGAGAACCCAGTTTCAGAAGCAAAAAAACCCTATCCATGTTTAGTTTTCTAGGAATGTTAATCAGAAAGCATGCAGGATACACTTCATCAGAATCAAACAGAACGTCAGCAACTGCAGTTACTTTAGGAACTACCTCTGCTGCAGCTAGAAAGGACAATCTATCATCTTTGTGCTGTCTTGCACTTCACACCCGCTCCTTTTTGTTGGTTTTGTTGTTTTCACATTCCTGTGGTTGTTATTAAAAACCTAAGTGTATCCCACATTTTCAACCCCAGGGCTACAAAACACGGCAGTTAAGTAGCCTGCTCACCCAGCAAAGCCCACCCCCAGCCAGCTCTACTGTAACCAGGTTTTTGCTAAAACACTCAGGACAATCTTCCGCCCTCCGAGTCGCGCTCAGCCCCATCTCATGTAGTCAGAAGGAGTGGTTATGCCCGACTGAATAAGCCCTGGAACCCCGTGTGTACTTACTCAGTGTATATTTAGGCTTGAATTCACATCAGCAGAAACAATGAGCACAAAAGGTCATACATGATGGGGAGAAAACCCACAAATAATTACAGGCGCCTAGAAAAGTCACATATGAAAACTGAACTCACTGAAAACGAGTTACAAGTAGGATACAATTTGAGCACTTATTTGCCTGCTGCTTCTAAGCCCTTGATGATCTCTTTCCATATGAATGGAACGTCTGCTTATTTCTCAAATAAAAGGATAAATATCTCACCTATTCTGTGTCATTAGCTGCTAGAACTTTAAGGAAATTAAACTCTTCCAGAAGGGATTGAGGAGTCAGTAAACACTACCTGTGTCCCTGCTGAATTGTGAAAGAGAATGTTGGAGGTCTTAGCAGAGTCCCAGCTGACATCAGACAGCCCATAAACACACTGCATAAAAATAATTACGAGGACTTTTATCTTGAGGGCTGAAGATAAATGCAAAACTGTCACCTTGACTCTTCTGTAAAACTGCCAAAAGGAAATATTGCTGTTAAATGACATAGCACAAAAGACTTCCATTAGGGTTTGAGTGCGCCTGAACTGCCCTGCCCACCCTTGGCACTGTGTCCTCGCGGGCACCATCCACACAGAACCCAGTGCAATGCACCCTGCTTGACGTGACAGCTGGCAGTCACAGGTTCAGGACACCCCCATCACAGAAAACCACGGCATAATCTGCCTTTGGAAAAGTTTCTTCCTAGCTTCACCAAAAATCAGCTGTTTTTCAACCCAAGTCCAAGAACGTTCCTCCCTCTGGTGCATTATGTAAGTCCACGACACTAAAATCTTTGCAAGAATGCCACACGCTGTCTATGACCTGCGTATCGAGAGCGTGTATCGTCCTGGCTTACTGTGAAACCTCCGCTTACTTGGGAGGTGAGGTCTGTTTTCTCTTGTGTTTTGGAACACAAAATAATCATATTTTCTTTTTTTTAGTTCAGTACCTTGGTAGCACTTTTAAGCTCACGAACCTCTTACATGTTACAGCTAAAAGAAAAGTCACAAACCTTCTGCGGGAATCTCTCAGCACGCTGCACCCGATGTGACAGCTCAATCAATCACAATGCTCTCTCTCTCTTGGCTGCAAAAAATATAAATAGCTTTAATAGGAGAAACTGAATCTAAACAGCAAAAGAAAAAGCATGCGAGTGCTTTTACATCCCGACTCTGCTCACCTACACAGCAATGGCATTAGCTTCGGGTTGCCAGCACAGATCATGCTCTCAAACATCCTTCAGACAGCTGTGAAATAGCTGGCATAACTCACTGCACATACTTTCAGCTATAGGTCATTTTTTATTGCCAAAATACTAACAAAGTTCTTCCCGGGAGTCAGAGGATGGGATTTTACCCCTAGGTAGGTGGTTTCCTAGTTTCAGGAAAGCCAGGTTAACAGGAGAGCACCATCTCTTGTCTCCACTGCTCTATCTATAGCAGGAGGGACTACTGCACAGTTGGACTGTGGCATCTATTTTCGATAAACACTCCGCAGCCTACACACATCAGGTTCTGTGCCTTGTGCACGCTGCCTCACCGTGAAGTGAGATCTCTGGGTATATACATTGAACACACACACACATACAGCTCTACATGCCAGATGTCAACAGCTCTGGCACACCGATCCAGGTACGGGAGAGTTCTGCATAACTGGAACCTTTCATGCCACAGAACCGCAGCCTCGCCTATAAATACGCTCAGCACTTGTTGCTGACAAACAACAACAACAAAATCCCTCGAGTTTGGGACAGCTCACTTACATGAACAAATCATCATATGACTGGAAAAGGCGGAAAAAAATAGCTGTGCTTTGGATTAGTGTTTTCAGCAGAGCCAGCCAGGAGCTGGGGTCACTGCTGGCACCACACACGGCAGTGGCTGATGTCCCACAGAGAAGAAGGTGGCAGGGGATGGGTTTAGCAGTTGAAGGAAAAGAAAAGCAAGTGATGTCCACGAAAATGGAAAGTGCTGTACATATTCCCGGGGCAGAGAGGCTCCCAGTGCTGGCCAGAGAAACACGGGTGGCATCCCCACGGGGAGAGGCCGAGGGAAGAGAGGGAGGGATGGAGCTACACTTCCTTAAGCAGGAGGCATCTACTCACGGCTTTGTCTCCTCTGGCAGCGGCTACGTGCTAATTCGATTTATTTACAGAAAGAGGGGAGAAAAACCTCTTTGCCTTCACCCCCGGTTTCAGGATGATTGTGTCTCCTGGGGGGAAGGGTTAGACCGAGACGTTCGGTTTGGAAATGACTCACTCGGCAGCGCGATGGAGCCGGAGGGTCTATTTTTAATATTTTTAAATGCAGAACTTACCCGGGTTTTACGCTTCTCTTCAGAG
>NW_010314469.1:0-17041 GCF_000700745.2 Antrostomus carolinensis | reverse complement strand
TATGTATTTTTAAAGACATCAGTTCTCCCACAGAAGTTTGGGAGGATTCTACATACAGAACCATGCAGCATTAAGTAATTCTAACCTTAAGTGCACAAAAGATTGGTGAAACAACTAGAGATCAAAGGAATAAGAAAATAAGCTTAAGACATTTTTTTCTATCCATACAAAACAATACAGACCATGCACTACAGCTTTAATGATCTCTTTAAGATTTCTTTGCACCTACAGCCTTTAATCAAACTAGCTCATCCCAACACCACTGGCTATGAACATCTGATGCAGTAGTTTGCTGTGATGGAATGCAGAAGCAACTGTGAAGAGTTTACAGCTTCTTTTCATGTAAAGGAATAGTACTAACATCTCAGCAGGGACTGAAAAATGTTCCAACAAAGCTTAGCTGTTAGGAAATGTCAGTTTGTCAAGTCTGAAATGCTTTGAACCCGACATTTCAGGTTCAACAAACTTCTGTCGAATTTATATTTGTGCAATGCAGAAAAGATGACGAGGTGAGATGTGAACTGGTAAACGCATTTCTCTGGCATTTAAATATTTGTCAGAATGGCCTCTTTTTTCTTGATAACCCAGACTGGAGAGAAAAAAAAAGCTGTATGATTTTGCCTTTTTTTGGAAGGTATTATCCAAAACCAGCCAGTTGTCAACCACAACAAAAATTTAACAGATAATTCAAGGTATCTCCTATTAAGTACATTTTAAAATCAAAGTTAGAGGAAAAAAAAAAAATAGCAGATTGAAATACTCCAGTGTAACACTCCACACCCGAGGATCACACACAAAGATCAACAAAGTTGAGCCACATCTGAAGTCCATTCTAGAGAGTAATCCCAGCTGATGAGCTCTGTCTTACCCATCTGTGAATTTGCCCTTAAGGACATACTTTTCCAGTTAAGTATTTTAATAAGACCCCCAAATGAGCTTCTGTCTATCAGGAATTCATTGTTCTGCTGAACTGCAGTTCTACACTGCTGAAGGCTCAACGTTTTCAAGACATAATTCTCAGCAGTTGTTTTCCCCATGTATCCATAATCATCACGGCATTGCTATTACTAAGAACCTTCACAAAGTATTCAAGAGCAGTCAGTCCAGACTGCAAGAATTGCTGAATGTGGGCAGCAATTAGCGGCTGGAGTTCTGCAATGGTCAGACTGGAGCCTGTCTCAGGCCTGTGACACTACATTGTCACTTAGAGGGGAAATTCTGTGCTGAGGTGGGACTGCCAAATTCCACCAAGCCTCTCATCCTGATACAACACATTACTGAAAAGATACTGCTGTCAGTATAAATAAAAACCAAATGACATGGAGCAATCCAGCTGCATTTGTATTTTTGATGGAGATGGAATGGCTACAGTAAGTGAGGGGCAGGTCTCTCACAACAACCAGTACTAGCTGTAGGCTCTGAGAACAGTTTCCAGCAATTAATCAGTAGCAGCTCAATTCTACAGTCTATAGTGCTGGGCAGGAGTTCAGTGGCAGAGAAAAAAAAATTAAGAGATGTATGGATATTTCAGACAACTTTACTATCATTTGTACTAACCTGGAGGTTTAAGATATTTACATCTGAATTATTATTAGACATGACATCAGTAGAGTCTGGGATCTACTACAAAAAAATTATCACGGGACCCAAAAGGGTTAAAAACCACCAGACAATAATTCTGTCCATTTAACATATTTAACACTCATATTCCTGTGCATTCACTGTCTGCTACTGGCGTACAAATTACAGATCTGCATCGCTGACACGCTGTGCTAGGAACTGCCCCAAAACCTCAGACTACAATTTGATGATTCAACAGAAAGACTTAAGGCAAACAGAGGAAACAGGGAGGGATGAAATACTAAGTTTCATCTGTTCTACTCAATGAACAGAATTTAGGACCTTATGACTATCAAACCGTGGCGGTTAGGATACGCTGCTTCTGTAATTTGCACTAACAAGATACAGGAAAGTTAGAGCAATGCCTTCACAGGCGTCAGAGAATTCTCCCACACAAAGAGGACATCCCACAAGATCTCATAAAGACCCTCGAGAAAAAGGCAACGAACTGGTTAAAAAACCAGCGCTGACTGGAAGATGACAGGGCTCTATTCTCTCACAGGAACAGCTAAGGATAAACGGTAAATCTTTGTTTCCACCACCACTCCAAGAAAACACATCTCAACCCAATCCTAGCTGTCAGCCAAACCCTGCCCTCACTTCACCTTAGTCTCCTTCACACTTTCTTCATCTTGGCCCTATGTTTTAAGCTCTCTCTACACAGAAAGAGAAGTCAAATTCTCCCTTAAAAAAAAAATAAAATTAAAATATCAATCCACCTTCACTGCAGAATCGGTATCAGGCATGACAGTGCAGGACAAACAATAAAATCTGTGAGATTTTTCTACACAAAGTTCTCATGGTAACCCCAGAAATGTTTTCTATGCCAGGGCATTCATTCCTGTCCTTGTTTTTACCTCATGGAAATTTAAAAAATATATATTGTCAATAAAAAGAGATTGTATCAAAATAACAGCGAGATAATTCTTCAGCTTAATGACACACACAAGTAATTCAAACCTAAAATCAGATCTCTGTTTCAGTGACTGTAGATCTGGTGGACATACAAATATCATTCTGGTTGTATTTGAAGGCTACATACACAGCCTTTAAATAAAGAATACAACACAAACAACGTATCACCAGCTCTCTACTGCCTTTTCAAGCAAAGGCCAGTGTTTTAAGGCAAAGTTTCACCCTTTTCTTAGTAGGTGTATGTCAAATCAGTTATCAAAAATGACCCATGCTCTATTATGTTGACCCAAATAAAAAAAGGTATACAACATAATTATTAAAAAAAGTTTCAACTAACAAAACTTAACTCTCTTTTAAAAGAGTGAAATGATACATCAGCAGAAGCATTTATGCTTCTGGATTTAGGAAGGGCAGCCAAGAAACATGGCACATCACCAACAAAACACGTAATTCCTGAGTGATCAGTGGCATTATGTGACTACTTCTGTTGCTGCCTATCACTACTCAGGGGAACAATCAATTATTGAACTGTTAGCTTCCAAAAGACACAGCCCTGAAGAGAGCTAAAGAGCTGCATGGAAAACTCACAAGTTCATTTTTTATTTAGCATGACTGTAGATCTTGAAGTTATGGAAAGCCAAGCTACAAATACATTGATAAAGACCGAATGGAGTTTTTTTTAAACACTGGCAAAACCTAATAGATTAAAAACTGACAAATGAACCATTTTATCTTGGTAATGCAAAGATGATCCTACAGTACACAAAACTGCATGCGAAGAGCTCGTCTTAGAGCATAAATTTACATTACCTGGACCAAGGAAACAGTAGAAGAGTTTTGAATATTAGCAGAAGGTACAATTTATCCATCAATCAAAAGCAGACAGAGGCTGCAGAGGAATCTTACCAGAACTCGATCTCCAATTTTGAGCTCCCTTTCTCCTTTCTTTAGTGATCCGGCTTCAGAGAGATTTGATACCGACTCACTTGCAGTTTTTGAAAGATTGCTAATCTGAGAAGGAGTTGAATGATCTTTAGCAGCAAGCGGTGAAGTTTTTTGTGGAATTCCTGAAGGGGGAAGTGCAGCAGCAGATGAAGACACCATACTAGCAGCTGATGTGGAAGTTGGTGATGTAGCTCTAGAAGCGTGAGCTGTCTGTGTACCATTGGCTTCATCTTCTGTCAGCACTTTTCTTGTCAATTTTGATGGTCTTGTAAATATTCCCCTCAAGGGTTCACACTGGAAATAGCGAACTCCAGCCACAGAGCCATCATTCTTACCAATTGGTTCATCTAGAACAATCCCTGCCCACTGTCCCGGAGCAAACTGTGTTTCACCAAGGAACTGAATAAAGCCAGGTTTATTTCCATTGACCCAAACACGCTCACCAACTCTAAAATCATCCACAAACTCTTCATGTGCATCTGCAGTGGTTGTGCTTGAGGCCCTTTCACTGGAAGCTGCTTTTTCTGACGGAGCTGCAATTAAGCAAAATGAGAAAGCAACAGGCATCAAATACACTAATGTTCCAGAGAGCATCATTACTTAGTTTCAAGCATTTGTAATGTAACAAGCATTTGAAAAATCACTATTTCTAAAAGGAAGAGCACAATTCAAAATTTTCTTAATTATGAAAACACTGTAAATCTCTGAAACACAACAACTTGGAATCTAAGGACAGAGACACCAATGTATTTAATGTAGGTTTTGGTAAAACTCTTGTAAAGATTACCAGTCTTACCTAAAAAACTATCCAATCATTTTTATCATGACAAGGTTTCTTCAAGGAAAACTACTTGATTGCATTCAATGTATAACTTCTGATTTTTTGCATTTTTTGATTTGTACACATCATTTTTGTTCTATCAGAAATACAAGTAAAAATAGCTTGGTGTAAATAGTAAAAATAGTGTATAGTCATAGCTTTCATGGTACCTTTTGTTAGAAGACAAATGAGGGAAAAGTTAAGATATTTAAATATTCCTTACCAGCTGCAACAGATGCAGGTGTTTTCAGCAACGTATTCCCATGCTTGATGGTCTTGGAAGGAGCCTTAAGTCCACTTGGTTTTAACATACTCATCTTTTTGCAGTACCACTGTTACTCCTCTTTGTAGCAACTATCCTTTTCCAAACATGGATAAAATATATTATTCAAGTTTTTCCAACTCAGGAATAAACCTGTATATAAAAATATGAGAGACAAAACAAAACCAGTATTTTAACTCCAGGAGAAGACATTTCTGTATATACACATAGTCTGTGTATGAAGTGCACGATAAAAGACGCTCTACAATAACAACCAGAAGCATTTCTCAGGACAGCATTTCCACCTCCTCATCTTTTGAAGGCTACTTCCTATTAAAAGACACCAAGTCTGAACCTAAAATATCAAAATAACTCACTTCACTGAATGCCACTGTAAACTAAAAGGCTATTTTAAGAAAGAAAAACAAAGCCCTTAACAGCATTACTAACATTACGCACAGCTATAACCACTCTGCGCACCCGACTGTTTTCAGTCACATTTTTCAAGTGTTGCAATATCCCAGCAAAAACAACTCGAGACTAAAGAACTAATTGCAAGAGAAATCAAGAGAACCAGGAATACCAGGATAAAAGGAATAAAGTTTTTAAGAGTGACTGGAACTGAAAAACTAAGATTTGATCAACAGAGTTAGATGATGACAACTAAAAAGTAAACATCCAGCTCAGCTGCCTGTGGTCTTTCAGATCACAAGCTACGCTGGCTCGCAGTCCCCAGCACAGTGCCCCAGCTATGCTCCTCTGGAAAGAGGAGGAGGGACTCTTCCCTACGTTGCTAGGATAGAGCGCTGCTCTGCCTTGGAAGCCAGCTATAAGCTTTTCAGGGAACTATGTCATGAGGGTTTTGCTAGAGAAGGCATCTTCCTTCTGATTAAAAAAGCTTTAGAAAAGCTTTTTTTTTTTTCATCTATAATGAAAAATCTTTTTCTTTTTTTTTTTCCCCTCTTAAATATGAATTCAAAGCCAAGTGTAAGGTGACTGGGCTCCCCTCATCTTCTAAAACACACTGTTCTGCATGAACACAGCTTGGCTATTCACTAAGCTTTATATATAAGGCACTGGCAGAACAGCTAGGCCCACTTTAAAAAAAAATAAACCAAACACAACACATCTAAACAAACACCTTAAAAAAAAAGGAAACAAAGCCATGTAGCAATAGACTGTTTGCTCAACTGTTTGCTCAGAACATGACAAACAAGCACAGGAAAGCAGGTCTCAGTCCTGCCTGTACTCAGCATTTTGGCATCAACCAGCACACATGTACAGGCAGAAACAGCAGAAATTTGGCCAACTGCAGACTGCCCAGAACCGTTATTAGCAGTGCCCAGGTGAGCATACTGGGCATGCAGCATGTTTAACAAACCTAGTGAAGGAGAGACTGCTACACTACAGGAAGGAAGAGTAAAGAGGCCAGCCAGCCGTGTCTCTTACCAGTAGAAATTTTACTCCTTGTGTATTATTAATAGCCGGCACATTAGTGTTCCTAAAATCAATTCACTTTGGAAATAAAAGAAAGTATCACACTGCTTTGTCAACCTAAATAACAAAGTGAAACATTTCTTCTGCTATCTCAAGATCGGCCAAGCCAAATTCAAGCCATTTTCTAAGACGTCTGCAAAAATGTTATCCTTTAAAAAGCATTAATTACCACCCTGGCTGGATGGTGTTTGTCTACAACTGAAGTCATGCTCCACGAAAACTCTGAAGTAGTGCTGTGAAGATTTCTGAACATTTTTTTCTATCATTGCCAGAAGTATGTCACCCCCCCATCTGCAGAGTTATGACTACTGAAGAGAAAAATTTCTCCACTGCTTTTGCAACATGCATGCCAGTTTACTAATAATTTTTAAGTGGGAGCTTTCATGTTTGTGGAAGCAGATTTAGTTCTCTAAAATCAAAGCAGAAGGATAGGCATGAAATATGACTTAAGCTGTGAAAGAACTGGGAGGCACACAGTTATACAGATGAACAACTAGAGGATCACATAAGATGTCACTTTGGACACAGCAGGAACACTGTGGGGTTTTTTTTCTCCTCCTACTACATACATCCCTGCTAAATCTGAATGCATCGTATTTCCTCATATTTTGTTTTAGAAATCTTCTGGAACTGTACTTCACTCTGACATGCCAAGGATGTGAGAAGCCCCTTCCTCTTCTCTCTTACACACGTGCTACCTACCTATTCTGCCTCAGGCTGCAGGCCCTTTTCCCTCCCCTCCAATGCCAGGATCTCCAGGCATGCCTCCATTCTTTCCTCAACCCATCAAAAATCCATGGAACGGAAAAACTGTACACGATAAAAAAGGATTTGGTACAAATACAGAAATGGGAGAAGTATCAAGGTCGGTTCTTTTTAGTTCACAATCTTTTCTGTCAGTGCCAAACACCAAATTTATGGAAATCCAACAACAACATCTGGGCCAAAGACAAGTCCCTCTTAAGAAAGGCTGCCTCCAAAAAACAGGAAGCTAGGAGGTGTCTTACAGCATTCTGTTATTTTTTTCCATACACAGCCTCTCCTCTTCACCCCAACATCATTCCAGCACCCCTACCAGTTACAGAGCTAGTAACCATCCATACTGTGCAAGGATAGGTATATTAAAAGAAAACAAATGCTAAATTACCCCTCAAAATTACATGTTGACAGTTTCAAATAATTATTTATTAATAGAAGTTTAACAAACCTCTGCTCCACCGAAAGTCGGAATGTTCTAACATTGCATTTCTTGGCTCATGGTACCCATTCATATTTTAATCTTGCTCTCCACAGTCATGGGTTATATATTTGCTGTGTCACTTGCTTTTCTCAACATACAGGCCCTTCAGCTAGGCCAGGAGTAACAAAATCCTTTGTGCCCTGGTTTCAGAGCTACTGAAATTGTAGCTTAATGAAATAAAAATGGTAAAATATAGGCAACACATTTTGGTAAATTAATGTCTTATTTCAATAGTGAAAATGCAACTTTTGGTCTCAGAAAGAGACAGGAGCTTCATAGTAGCATTTCCTAATAGAATTCATAAAACAGTGAAAGCACATACATTTTCATAAGCATTTCCTAACAGGCTCCAGATGTCAATTACCTCATTTTAGTTCTAAGAGAGAGCAGCTAGCTACTTGTCTCAATTTGTTCTCTTTCCTTCCCTGAATCTGTCTCAGCTTTCCTGAAAAAGAATCTTTATAACCAATAGGCCATAATATTAACTGTAAGTTTTTTCAAAAGATTATATCAGGAACCTAAGGAAATAACCAGAAACAGTCTGATAACTTAAACTATTTAAGTGTTCAGAAAGCCACACATTCTACCAGTACCATAATTGGGCATAAAAATAGATTTTAAACACAAGCTTTACACTTTTATACAATATGAAATATGATTTTATACAATATGAAAATGCATTACATTCTCCAATAAATTGAATTTTTTTTTTCTGTGTCTTGACCACTGCAAATTGTCAAATGCAGACATGAATCCTTGCATTGGCCGTTTTAGCTGATTAATAATATCCTTATTTTTCTTATTTACCTTTTACAGACCTTGAAATAAGTGCATGGATGAGCAACAAGTTGAGAACCATTGGTTTAAGAAAACAAATCCTACTAGTCCAATAATAGATACGAATTCTGTTGGCAAGTTGAGATCAAAAATAAATAAAGTGTAACCACATAACCCTGAATTTAAAAAGCAGACTATTTTCCAACTGTCAAAAAAGGAATTCCTATAATAAAAAGCAAACAGCTGCACACCACTGTTTCTTTCAAGAATGCATTTTCAACAACTAGTCTTCCAAAAAGAACTAAACCACAATTAAATAAGAAAGCAGGGGAAAAAGTTAAAGACTCAGCTCACTCCACTTAAGAGCCCGACAGTGGTGACAAGAATATGACAGTACTAACAGTTCCTTAAGCTCAGCTGACATCTGACAAGCTGCTGCCACCAGGACAGGCAGTGTCATAATTAAAAGTAAAACGTTTCCTCTGATAAAACATTTGAAACCATGACTTGACAATATAAGGAAGAAACATTTGCTACCACCACTACTCCTGACTCCCATGGAACAGATGCCGTGTTTCCATGGAGAAAAGCAAGTTGTCTGTCCATTTAGTATGGAAACAAAGAGGAGATTCTAGAATAGAGCAGCTAATGTTTGAATTGACTCAAACCAGACTGCTTCAGCTCTGTCCTCTGCATGCAGACACATGCAGCCTGACTCTGTGCAGTGTACTTTGAAGCTGGAACACTACCCATGGTTTATTTGTATAAGAAAGTGAAACAATTATTTTAATCTGTGATCATGTGCTGTCGGTCATGCATGAGCTCTTCAAAACATTTCAACTTAAAAAGATTAATATAAACTCAGTTAGCACCGTTAAGAGACTAAATACTGGTGGAAAATGCCTTTCAATGACAACACATTTCTAAATTCAAAAAAGAGATCTCTTACAAATTGTTAATCCTGTGAAGCATACCAGTGTTGAGCAAAATACATATAAACATTAAGACTATCAGATCTTAATATTCTAAATATTCTAAAAGGCCTGTGTAGAACAGATAGCTGCTGAAAATCTCCCAGGGATCAGTAACCAGAGAAGATCATATGCAATCCCTGTGGCAGTCAACTAGTAGGTATCTAGAAAACAAATTCTGACCATACCATGCAGAAAATATAACATGTGACCACTTCTGTAGAAAAGTGATATGGAAAACATATTTCAAAGACCACTACAACCCAGTAACTTCACTTTACTGACAGGAAAACAAACTCACCACATGAAGCACTGTGTTTGAAATAACAGGCTGAATGGCATTTCTTAAACATCTGGTTCATACTCCTGATGTGCATACCACTATTGCCAAGCTTGCAGAAGCTCATGAATCATTCCTCAAATATCCTGAAAATGGTTTGGAGAAAGTAACTTGGAATTTGGAAACTGGAAAGTTTTCTCTTCTGGCCCATGAGTTACTCCAAGAGCTCAGACCCTGCTCAGCTACAGATGCTTACAACTCCAAAAGTTACTGCAATCTTAAAATATTAAAGCATATAAGCAACTTCTGTATGATTCGGATCTAATTCTTACTACAGCTCTAAAAGTTGCATTTGTGGTCTCCTGGGCTGGTATTACATTTCTTAAATAGTGAGTATATATATTTCCAAAAGCACTTAAAATAATGCTTCTAGTTGAATTTGTAGGCTTTTGAAACTCATACACAGATTAAAAATACAACCACATTTTAGCTTTGAACAAAGTGAACATCCCTGCGGTGCATTGCTACTTGCTTCTTGCTACCTCTTGAAGAATATTTCTCTCTGGATGAGAGTGTGTCAGATCACAGATATCAACTTCTGGATGGTTCAGACAGGAATGAGATTAATTCACCCACAGCAGGTCCATAAACTGACCAGACTGGGCCACACTCACCGACATCCCTAACAGAACAATTGTGGTAGACACAGCAGAGGGATAAGTTGCAGAAAGCAAACAGCCTCACACACCTTCTCTAAACAGCGTTTCCTATTGCCACCATCTTATTTTGTTTCAAAGGAGAAATACAAGTATAGTAAGTACTCCACTACCACATACTATGCAGCCAGATTTCTTATATTTTGGAAAATTGCAATGTCAGCACACCCAGAGCGTGAGATGAGCTGCATCCTGGAACAACAGCCTTCCTGAACATGATGCCTCCTCTGCCGTGTTCTGGGTCTACTGGAGATATTTCATACTGGGCAATCAGAAAGACTGAACCACCATTTTGCAAGCACTGGATTCCATTTACTATAAAATAATTCCACAGCACATGATATCCATTGTAAATGTCACACTAAGCTTCAAAGTCAGTTCTGTAACAATCACAAGTAGTTAAACCAAAAAGATGGATTTGGAAGCCTTCATGCATTAACTTCTAACAATGCAGCACACTTCATATTCCTATTTGTATTTACCACTGAAATATAACCATTTTGGAGCTATGAATTCACATCAAGGTCTCTGCATTTAGCCACTGAAGCCAATTACTGCAATGGTAAGTGAACTTCTCTCTGCACCTAATGCTCGTGACTTACTGCAAATCCAGCAGATTTTGTCAGCTCCAAAGCATTTACTGAATGAGTAGCAAGTTCAGACAGAAACAAGCCAGAAAGCACTGTAGGCATTTGATAACAAAGCAAGTCACAAACAGCAAATTATTATGGTACTGATGTCACAGCCTCTGTTGTAGTCACTGTTCACCAAATTGATCATCTGAAAGTTGCTCAAGAATTTAACTGTACTGTTCAGTGATCAGAGGGATTACAGAGGCATCTTCAGGTATCATTTAACTAGAAATTAATAGAATTTAAGAAAGAATTTCTATATAAAACAGAAAATAAACAGGATTAAGAATTTAAGTTTTCAATAGAGTAAGGGTTGGCATTTTAGAGTCTACACTTGATTAGTCATTCAACACAAAGCAATTAGAAGAAAGGGAGCATTTAAAAACCACAACTTGAGTTTTATTTTGCCTCCTAGAAACAATGGATTTTGATGTCAATTAATTAAGTAATATGATGATCTGAATATACTCTTTACTACCATAAGACAGCAAAACAATATGCCTCAATTAATTCAATGTTTATCATGCTAAGTGCCATCAGATCATAGTTATTTGGCTTACTAGATGCTCTGCTTACTGCCAGTATCAAATTATATGGGCTGGTATGTGCCCATCAAGCCAGTGGTTTGTCCCTCACTTTTAAAGGTAGAAAAGATTTTGCACTTAAAACTCAACTGATCAGGAGGAAAAAAAATTAAAGGAATCCAAACCTCTCTCAGATTCCACTGTTTGCAGATACTGGTATAGGAATTAAAAAATTTGTAAGAAAATAAGCAAGAACAACCCCTAGTTTTTATAGGATCATTCTTCTTACGATGTTCTACTTCAGCTCATTCCAGCCCAATCCAGTATAACCCTTCCATGAATTCTAGAGAGGTACACCCTTCACAAAGGCAAACACATCCTACAGGAACCACAAAGTCTCAGCTTTTCATACTCTGTTCTTAACATAAATATGAATTTCATAAAGGACAAGCTCTTGAAGAAGTGCATCTCTGTTTATTTTAACTAGGCATAGCTATTAAACAAATGGAATGAAAGCAATCCTTTGCTCTTCTGAAGTGACTTCAAAATCGCTACCAGGATTACTCCAGGAAATCACGGTTGTGTGCAGGTTTTAGTATGTCTTCAGTCTCACTGAAAATACAGTTTACTTTTACTATCATAAAAATACAAACCCAAAAGCTTGTAAGAAGTTGGGAAATATGCCCACTGGTATGACACAGCTCTTTTGACAGTGTCGTTGATTTGATGAGCAGAACTTGAAAAGAAGAATGGCTGACACATTACTCAAACTGAATCATATCTATACGACCACTAGAAGAGATCCTGAAAAATCTTTCAACTCTATTTTAGTGGGCATTTGTTTGGATAAACATTACTTAGTCTGAAGTAACTAGTGTGTTCAGTGAAACAGACACCCAGAGGATATTCAAAACAGTCCCAACACTGTAATGCAAACACTCTGCGTTGTCATCACTCATCCCACTATCAAGACCCATCACAGCACAGTGTAAGGACATCCCCATAAATAGCTACTGGTTTTCTGTAACTTCAAAGAGCGAATCTCCGTTTCCTCAAGAACTCAGAAGACACTGCTGCTTTCTTGTACGCTTAGAGGGTCTGGGGAAGAACAAAATTTGTTGTGTGGGAATTGATTTGAATGGCCCACAATGCTTTCCCTCAGTAAGGACATGGCTAATCTAGAGCTCAACCAGAAACTTTAGATGTGTTTCTTCACTGAGATAGACAGTAGACGCTGAATTTCTGTATCATCAAGATGACAAACTGTTTTCCATGTGAGTTCACAGATCCACAGCACAATCAGGATGAAAGACTTTTAGATTATCTTTCAAAATCAGGGCTTCCATTGCTGTCAGGCCTGCACATAAACCTGTACTTCTCCTTTGATTCAAAACCTGGTGGTAATTTCAACTAAATAAAAGGCAGGAGATTTCTAAAAACAACTATTCTATTCTTACAAGTTTCACAGAAGTATGCCACCCAGTAGGAGGGAGACGTGTTCAAATAGTCTTTTGAGTTTCTCCCAGTGACTTCAGAGAAGAACAACTAATTTCTGAAGCAAAATGGAAAAAACAAAGTATTGCCATCAATACACTTGATTATTGTGATATCAGTATGGTTGGAGATAATATAAAGTGTGAATATAAAATAGTTGGAAGGCAACCATTATGAGACACAAATCCACTGAAAATTGGAGGGTTTTGGTGACGTTGCTTAATAGGACACAAGGCTGTTTTTCTGCTTTGGAAAGTGCAAGATATTCACTGCAAACTGGAAAAACAGGATTCTCTCTGCATATGCTTGGGAAAGGGGTAAATTCTTATAACTAAGAAACTGTACTAAGAATAAGATTAATAAGATCAAACACAGAGGCTTAGGATCTCAAATAATCAGTCAGACATTACAGCAATGCTATGAGAAAGATAATTCATTAAAACTTCTGCTCTGCTTACAGATTTTAATTCTGCATTAAGGGCATTTTAAGTCACCTCATCTTACCATTCTATAACTTTTTATCCTCATTCATATTCCTAACTGCCTTGAGATTCTCCCTAAAAATAAACCCTATTGAAACACAAAGAATTAGACTACTGAATATGAACTACAAATAAGAGAGGATGTCTGTAACAGTAAAAAAACTATTTTGGGCTAGCAATATTGTAAGTATTTTTTTTCTCAATCTATGCTGCTATTTTTAAAGACAGTCTGTTCATTTTTTTAAAAAAGATTCTCATCTTTAATTAATAAGAGCTGATAACTTAAAAAGCTTTAAAAAAAAATCACAGAAAATATGATGCAAACTCTAACACTTCAAGCTGCCACTGTACACACACATTATAAAAATGTCACTGCTACAGTCTATTAAAAGATCAGAAAGCACATGATCCTCCTAAGCCCACATCATTCTCTACAGAATGAGTCAAGGAGTGAGAAGCAGAGAAAGATTTCACCCAAGGAAGTAAACAATTGAACCTCTTCTGGTAAGTCCACTATCAATACTTACTACTTTTCCTACATTTTTCCAAAAACCTTTCCTAAAAACCCCTCCATTTTGATAACAAGTAATTTGTTTCACTGTCTGCACTGACTTCCACTGACAATAAAAGACTTTAATCATCTCAGTAAGCACATTCAGTCCACAACAATTACAATTTTGGAATAGCAGAGCATCAGGTTTAAGTTATTGGGGATGTCAAGTTTAATTTAAAGTTTGAGAAGGAAATTATCATCTTCTGTCAGCCTCAAAACCAACGCATATAAAGACAGACACAGGGCTTCTCCTCAATACAATTACAACTGAAGCAGCTGAAACAAAGATGGTGCTTTTTATAGTAAGAATTTAATTTTGATAGACTTGTGTGAAACTGTAACTGTTTCACACTCTTTGAAAACATCAAGTCAGCAATCCCTTTTTAGCTCTCCATGTTCTTAGCCTTTTAAATTAGCACTATGACTGCTATACGGCTGGCATACAATACAGTGGAAGCACAAATACAGAACTTAAGATAAAGATTGCTGTGATGGAGTGGATACCACTACCAAGCAGAGAAGCAGAATGAGGGTGGCAGAGAAGCTAATTCTATCCAATACTGAGTTTCTCTCTTTGCCTTGTAATTTCCCCTCAAAATAAGCTAAAAAATATAGCCAGTAAGATTATAAAGATTAGGAAAACTGAACAGCTTTTAATGGTGTTTCTCCTTGAAACAGGAGAGCGAAGGCATGTCTTACAAATGAAAAGAACATATGGTACTATTCACCCAAGACTCTTCTCTCCGAGTTTGTACAAACAATTGATGAGACATTCCAGGTGGAAAACAGTCAGGAGGATACAGAAATTTGTACAGTCTGTTCTCAGATACATCTTCTAAATCCTTTCCAGCCTTTCAGAGGCCAGGAGCTAAATACCAGATTTGTGGGTATTTCTAAGGGTCAGTTCTACCACTCTAAGTCATACCAGTGCGACACCAGTCTGCAAAGATAAATGCATGTAGAAGACAGACACCTGGACAAGTACAGACATATTAGTAGATGCTTGAAATCATCAGGAACCATGCTGCTGACAGGGCTGGCTTCAGTTCTGCTGGTCAAGAAGAACGAAATAGTTGCTCCAGCAGAAATTGGCATCTAGCTGAGGGCAGCTGAGATTACAGCTAATGCAGTATATAATTGCCTTTCATGAAATAACAAAACACCATCCATCTGAGGCATTTCTAAACATGCCAGTCCAATAAGGATTCCAGTGCGTTACTTCTTATACGTGCCAGCAGAGCCAGTAGTCCCTAAGGAATGCCAAAAGATTAAACAAGAGCTGCATTCATTCATGGTCATCATGTTCAAACATCAGAAAACTTGCATTCAACATACAGAGTTAACATTTGACCCGAATGTTTTAGAGAGAGAAAGAAAAGCAGTTTTGAAATACCACGTTGGCAAGACAGATTGCTCTATTTCTTTTGAAGGAAGATCTATTTTGAAATATTCTCAGTCACTCCCAAGAAAAACTTTAACAGAGTTAAAAGGATAAAGGGAGAAACACTAAAGGAATGATCCAATCTGCCCAAGCTAAGTAAATAAAGGCTGTCGTGGATATTCACATTCAGAAGATGACAAACAGATACAGCCTATAGCTCAGACAGGGAATCTACAAGAGCTCTAGAAAGTCACAGCCATCTGCATACAGGAGCACTGCTCCCTTCTACAGGCTAATCATGAGGAAAGAGTTGTTTATTTCCTACAGTACACCTCCCTGATGAGGATGCAAGCCAGCTGTTTTTCTGCCCCTCATTAAAAAGGTAAGATCATCTCTTTAAAAGAAACAACACAAAGTATATAAAAGTCATTTTTTTGCCAAGTAAAATCTCCCTCTTGATCCCTAAAGATATGGACATTTGAGGTCACATTTCCAAGCTTTTCTGCTTCAGCCAACACACATCCCTCTTCCTTCAACACACACAAAGCTTCAGCGCACTGTAGCACAGACAGAAAATCTTCCAGCACATATAAGGACCCTGAAATCTCACCATTTTAAACTAAGAACTAATAATCCCCTGCACATTTTTCAGTCGTTCTACATTCAGTATGTAAATGAAGAAGTTTTGTCAGTACCTCAACAGTTATACATTCCTTAAATGAAGATACCCTGCTTTTAAGGTGGGGAAAGTTACTTAATTTTCCTCTTCAGTATCTAACTTGCTATCTTGTTACATGTTGTAGCAGGTGCACTCAGACACACACTTAAAAACCTCTCTCTGACACTGCCAGTTTCAGAATTATATGCATATTTCTGTTCTTTAAATAAAATCCTTCGCAAAGCAGCAGGCACAAAGGCATTTCCTCTTTTGTACCTCTTTTCTTTCGTCTTCCCACATACTAATACAGATATCACATGTTTTAAAATCTTTCTGCTCAAAGATCTCAAAGCAACCTGTGAACTTCTATAAAACCCTACCCAGTCAGCACATGGGTGAGTAAGTGAAGGGGTGGGGAGGAAAGAGTCTTCATTTCACAGTCATATGTTTAATCACGAACACATACAGTCGCAGACTACATTTTATTTCCTATGCTACGTTTTGGAAAAGGTTTTTTGTGCTGTTGGCTTTTGTTTTTATTTTTTTTTTAATTATTTGAAGCACATACACAAAGATGTTATGATGAAAGGGAAAACTAACTCCTGATTTTAATGTAGCAGGAGCCACATTAACATTAATGTGAGTAACAGCAACAATTACCTTGTGCCCAACGACAGCTGAGGCACAGAAAAGAGAACACGGAATCGCCTTAGGTAGCAGCACTGGTGATATAGCGGAAAACAGGAGGGGCCCAGAGCCTTTGCCTGGGGATCCCACAGGTCTAACGTTGACTATAAACGTGGCAGTAAACTCTGGTTGGGCCACCTAGAACCGTGGGGTGAAATATAAGCAGCTCACCTGCAAATAAGTAGCTTTGAAAACAACACAGGTACAGGAAGTAGATAGAAACCAAACCAAACAAATCACCAAGGTAAATTATAAGCCAAATCATGAATAGGTAAAGTAACAGCATATAAGTGTAGGATGCTGAGAACTGCAGGTCAGCGTTTACCAGGAGATACTCAAACCCCTTCCCCTCAGAATCACCCGCTCAAGCACTTCATCTTCTAGGGGTAAGACTGGAGCAGAGACCCCACTCAAGACCCTCACGTCCCCACTTGCTGCTCACAAACCACAAAGACACCCGAGGGCTCTATGAGATGGGAGACCCGGGAGAGCCCCAGCCCACCGGGGACGCTGCCCCCTCCCCAGGGTCCGCCCTGGGAGCACGGCAGACAGCCGGCCTCATCCAACCGGGGGCTCGGCGGTGGAGG
>NW_010314468.1:0-7713 GCF_000700745.2 Antrostomus carolinensis | reverse complement strand
CTCTAGCCAGGGTCAACCCACCACACTGTGTCACTACCGAGTGCTAAGCTTAACTTACTTTGTGAAATGCTGTTATGATTTCCTGTCTTTGATTTCTTCATAAAGTGTGTTCACTTTACAGAAGCACTGTAGCTATCCTAGAGTACTCTAAACAGCATAGGTAACCGCTTCCTGGGGCAACCTCTTCCAATGCTTGACAGCCCTTTCAGTGAAGAAATTTTTCCTAATATCAAATCTAAACATCTCCTGGCACAATTTGAGGCCATTTTCTCTTGTCCCGTCACTTGTTACTTGGGATTGAGAGCACCCTCAGCAAGTTTGCCAACAACACCAAGCTCTGTGGTTCAGTCAACATGCTGGAGGGACGGGATTGCCATCCAGAGAGACCTTGACAGGCTTGACAGGTGGACCTGTGCTAACCTTATGAAGTTCAACAAGGTCAGGTACAAGGTCCTGCACCTGGATTGGGGCAACCCAAAGTACAAGTACAGGCTTGGTGGAGAATGGATCGAGAGCAGCCCTGAGGAGAAGGGCTTGTCGGTGCTGGTGGATGAGAAGCTCAACATGAGCCAGCAATGTGTGCTTGCAGCATGGGACCCCACCTGGAGTACTGTGTCCAGTTCTGGGGTCCCCAGCACAGGGAGGACATGGACCTACTGGAGTACTGCGTCCAGAGGAGGCCATGAAGATGATGTACTGTGTCCAGTTCTGGGGTCCCCAGCACAGGGAGGACATGGACCTACTGGAGTACTGCGTCCAGAGGAGGCCATGAAGATGATGATGGGGCTGGAGCACCTCTCCTATGAGGACAGGCTGAGAGAGTTGGGGCTGTTCAGCCTGGAGAAGAGAAGGCTCCGGGGAGATCTTATAGCGGCCTTCCAGTACCTGAAGGGGTCCACAGGAAGTCTGGGGAGGGACTTTTCATAAGGGCAGCGAGTGACAGAACAAGGGGGAATGGCTTTAAACGCTTTAAACTGGTAGAGGGTGGGTTTAGATTAGATATTAGGAAGCAATTCTTCACTGTGAGGGTGGTCAGACACTGGAAGGGGTTGGTTAAAGAAGTTGTGATTGCTTCCTCCCTGGAAGTGTTCAAAGCTGGGTTGGATGAGGCTTTGAGCAACCTGGTCTAGTGGAAGGTGTCCCTGGTCATGGCACGGGGGTTGGAACTAAATGATCTCTTAAGTCCCTTCCAACCTACACGATTCTATAATTCTATAAGGGAAACCAACACCTACCTGGCTATAACATCTTTTCAGGTGGTTGTAGAGAGAAATGAGGTTTCCTCTGTGTCTCCTTTTCTCCAGACTAAACAACCGCAATTCCCTCAGCCGCTCCTCATCAGACATGTGCTCCAGACCCTTCACCAACTTTGCCCTTCTCTGGACACACTCCAGCACCTCAATGTCCTTCTTGCAGTGAGGGGCCCAAAACTGAACACCGTACTCCAGGTGCAACCTCACCAGTGCTGAATACAACGAGACAATCACTTCCCTACTCCTGCTGGCCACACTGTTTCTGATAGAAGCCAGGAGGGTATTTGCCTTCTTGGCCTGCTGAGCACACTGCTGGCTCAGGTTCAGCTGATTGTCAGCCGCAGGTCCTTTCCAGCCAGTCTTCCCCAAACCTGCAGCGTTGCATGGGGCAGGACCTGGCACTCAGCTTTGTTGAACCTCATACAATTGGCCCTGACCCATTGATCCAGCCTGTCTGGATCCCTCTGTAGAGCCTTCCTACCCTCCAGCAGATCAACATGCCCACCCAACTTGGTGTCATTTGCAAGCTTACTGAGAATGCACTCAATCACCTCATCTACATAATTGATGAAGTTATTAAACAGAGCTGGCCCCAGTATAGAGTCCTGGGGAACACCGCTAGTGACCAGACGCTGACTGGATTTAACTCCACTCACCACCCCTCTTTGGGCCCGGCCATCCAACCAGTTTTCCACCCAGTGAAGAGTACACCCGTTCAAGCTGTGGGCAGCCAGTTTCTGCAGGAGAATGCTGTGGGAAGTGGTGTTAAAGGCTTTACTAAAGTCCTTTCCCTCATCCACTAAGGAGGTCACCTTATAGAAGGAGATCAGGTCAGTCAAGCAGGACCTGCTTTTCATAAACCCATGTTGACTGGGCCTGATCACCTGGTTGTCCTGTACATGCCATGTGAAGGCATTGAAGATGATCTGTTCCATCTTTCCCTGTCACCAAGGTCAGACTGACAGGCCTGTAGTTCCCTGGATCCTCCTTCTAGCCCTTCTTGTGGGTATCATGACTGCTACTAGAAAGTAGCTAAATACACTGATCAGGAGGTGCTTCCACTCTGAAGGATACATGTGTGGGGTTTTTGGGGTGGGGTTTTTTGTTTGTTTGTGTTTGTTGTTGGTTTTTTTTTTCGAGAACTCCGCATCACTGAGAGAGACAGTGAAAAATCTGAGGCTTAGACTTCCACAGTGTAATAGTTTTTTCATGTTTCTTTGCCTTACTGTCCAATTCAGTAGTATTACAAAGGGTTTTAGACCTTTATTTATTTTATGCATGTATGTAAAATAAAAGTGCTAAATCATCTTGGTCTGTTTGGATCATTATCACCAAGAGAGCTAGCAATTCTGCTTTGATATTGGAAAGAAAAAAAATTAATTAGTTCAGCTTTTGTTTCGTGATCTCCTTTTATGTATTTATCCAAGATATGGTCTTAACAGTGACCGGCAGGCCTTGACCACAAGCTTTGATGCAGCTTTTGCTAGATGCAAATGCTGAGATGCTCAGACTGGAGTGTAGGGCACTGAAGGATGGGGCAGGGACTTAAGTTTTGGGTGCAGATATATCTTGAGGTGGTAGCACAGGGCAAGTCTTGGAGAAGCAAGCACGTGTAAGGACCATGGTTTGGGGATATGTGAGGAGGTGTTCTTCAGTATGACACTTAATAATGTAAAAACATTGAAATAGACCTGCTGGCACTAGGATTTGTCCAGCTCAATGAGGATGGAGTTCTTGCTGTGATTTTTTTTTTTTTTTTTTTCCTTTTTTCCAACACTTGTAAAGTTGACAGGGGCCAGCTGTGGTGTGTGTTGGTGAATTCATCTCCTCTGTATGGAATTACTGCCACTCTTCCTTGTGATCCTGGTCTGGCAGCTAATCAAAACAGAGAGGGGGGAAAAAAGAGAGGACAGTGACTCAATCTTCAATCTCAACGCAGAAGTCTCTTCAGATAAGAGCATATGCTTGTGCCACTTGATATTCTCACTTGCTTGTCTCTTGATATTGCTGTTTTCACCATCATGACCGTGCTGTTAATGGTAACTGCTCTTACATGAAAACTGCTTTTGGTATCCGTGTTAAAGCCTGCACATTGTTGAACTCGCTACCAGCCTCTGCAGCCAAAACCAAGTTTTCTCCTCACAACTGCTTGCAGGCTTCTGTGCCTTTAGAAATAAACTATGTAACATGTTCAGTACCTGATGCCCATTATCTCTCTGTCTGAACCTTTTTTTTGTGGTGTATATGGTTTTGTTGTTGTTGTTGTTTTGTTTTAAGAAATGTCTGTTTTCCACAAGGTTGTTCTTGGACTACTCACCTATGAAATGAAATAACTCTCTGACTCGTTCTGCTTCCTGGCCGGTTTTCTGCATGTCATCTACCTAAAATATCTTACCATAGATAGAATTATTTAGGATCCCTCCGCTCTTGCTTTAGCTGTCCTTGTTGACATGAACCATGTTGGCCTTTGCCAAGAAGATTGTTTTCTGACTGTTGCTTTATGATGTGAGCTGATAATTGTAACTGACCTGTTCTTCTGGAAAGGACATTCACCCTTCAAGGACATCACGGATTGACTGCAGGTGCTTTGCTGGTAATACCTGCAGTTTTTCTGGATGCATAGCCTTTTCAGTGGGTAGTTATATATTTATCTCCCCTCCTTCCACCCCCTTTTTTTTTTTCTTTTTAAATGAAAGCTAGCTCTCCCTCTGAGTCACTGACCTTGATCCTAGCCTTTTCTTTCTCTGTGGTTTATCTACCCTTATTAGACAGTCCTGTCTGAAGGAGTACATACATCTGATGTTTGCAGAAGATTGTTTTGTTTTCTTGGGGTTTTTTTAATCATCTGGAATGTAATACTAAGGGGCATAGGTTATGATGTAATGAAAAACCTGTATGCATACAGTCTAATGTCTCTGCACACTTCACATGCTTTATATTGAATTTGTCCATAGTGAAAGAACGGGCTTCTCTTTATTCTCATCTTTAATTCCAGTTATGTCTTTCACCTGCACTGTCTCAGCAACTCTTGTGAAGCTTTTGCTGATCTCAGTTGCACCTTTAAGGTAGCTCTCTTCATATGTTAACATTACCCCATGACAAACTTTCATCCCTACTTGTATTTGCATAGTAGACTTCGCTGGCAGTTCCATCATAAAGACCTTTAGCAGCAGAGTGGCATACAGAGTTTCTGGTCTAGCTGTGGTCTTCAGTGATCCATTTCACAGCAGCCCAGCCCTGAGTTCATTAGAAAAGCTAACACTAGACTGGCTGTGACCCTTCTGCTCCCACAGGAGCTATGTTTAGCCTGGATCGTTTCAGTGTTGGGGTTTACAGAATAGCAACACACACAATTGTACAGGTATGGTAGAGGGAGTGGTGAACTCTGGATCCCGAGCAGGAATGAACTGGTGGTAGAGCTGGGGAGAGGTTTCCTGAATCTGGTTTCTGCTGAAGTCTTCATGGTAGGAAGCCATGGCATGACTTACACCCAGACTTGTTCTTTGTGCAAGCAAGAAGGTGAAGCCTCTAGTACCAAGCAGCCAGCTGCACGGAAGTGAATAAAGTGTATTTATGATTAAAAATAGAACTGGAATATGCTTTATTGTTTGCACAGGGGATACGAATCTGGTACCTCTCTTGAGTTTTACTGCCTGTTAGTATCAAAACTAGTATGTATTCTCTGCAATTGAGCAATGTATCGCGTATATGCTGATGTTAGCCCTGATAAAGGACAGTGTTGCATCAAGTCTACCCATCTGATTTGTTTGTGCTAATAAAATGAACTATTAATATATTCTGATTCAGAACGTTGTTCAAGCATCCATGTTTTAACTATAGTAACGCTTATGTTCAATAATAATGGGAAAAGTATTGAGAGATTTAAAAAAAAAATTATTAAAAGGAGAAGTGATAAGGTCACCTAGCCCCAGTACTTACTGTAAATTTGTGGTGGTTTCACCCACAGCTAAGACTATGTGGTCCTGCACTCACTGCCCCCCTCACCTGGTGAGATGGGAAGAGAAACACAACAAAGGGGTTGTGGGTTGAAATGAGGACAGGGAGGGGTCACTCACCAGTTATGGGCATGGGCAAAGCAGACTCCACTTGGGGAAGAAAACTCAGTTTAATTTGTTACCAGTCATCCAAGTAGAACAACGAGATATAGCAAACACATCTTACAACGCCTTCCCCCAACTCTCCCTTCTTCCTGGGCTCAAATGACTTTGCTCCCCGTTTCTCTACCTTCTCCCCCTTGAGTGGCACAGGGGACAGGGAATTGGGGTTGCAGGCAGTTCGCCTATGCCGCTCTTTCTGGCATGAGATCCCTCCTATGGGCTAAAAGAGTCCAGGAACAAAGTGTTCCAACGCTGGCTTCCCGTGGAGTCACAGACCTCTTTGGGCACAGCTCCCACCTCCGGTATGGGGATGTCCATGGGCTGCAGGTGGGTCTCTGGTCAGTGCACCTTCCCTTCCCCCCAACCTCGACTCTAGGGGTGTCGTCTGTCCCTGTCGTGTGTCCCTCCTCCTGCCCCCGCTCTGGTCTTGAGTGTCTCCGGGGTCTCGATTCAGTGACACCTGGCCTCGGGCTCATCTCTCTGCTCTGGTGTGGAGACCTCCATGGCCTGCATGTAGGGTATCTGCTCTGACATTGAGCTTCCATGGGCTGCAGAGGACCTCCTTTACCTTCTCCCACTCCATGCATGTTGAGCTAGATATCTCCATTCTCCCCACCCTCCTTGTCCATCCTCATGGTAACAAAGTTCTCTCTTTGTTTAGGCTGATGGCCATCTCTTTCAGGTCAGTGGCCTCTCCTCCAGGTTCTCTCCTCCTTCATTTTAAAAACCAGTTCTTCCCTCATAAATATGGATTCAAAGAGGTGTTTCTCTATTGCTAATTGGCTCAACCTGGCCTGGAGGTGTGTCTGCCTTGGAGCCAGGGCAGCTTCGTGAAGCTTCTCACAGGGGCCATCTATGTAGCCCCTTCCCCCAATACCAAAAAAGCCCCCCACCCCCCCCAAATTTTAGTCAGTTGCACTAGTAATTTAATGGAGCGTTATCAAAGACATCACCATAATCAGAAGAGCCTTCTGCAATTGTAACCAAATGTTTGTGCAAATGTTATATAACTAGTTCTTCTGTAGTACTGATTCTGTTAATGAGGGTTAGTTTGTACTGCTCCTGCTACCTTTGGTTTGGTGAATATGATTTAATCTTCTCAAGGTGGTGGTAATGTTTGATTATTTCTGCCAGATCTTTCTGAGTTACAGAGCTGGGTCTGCATGGTGCCTTGCTGAGAATGGAAGCCTTTTTGTTAAGGAAGGGTAAAAACTACTTTATGAAAAGCAGAGTCTTGAGATCTTGAGAAATATTTGCCTAGTTGAGTAGAATTGTATTTTCAGTTAAAGAACTCTGTGGATATCTTTTCAGAAATAAGAGCAAGTCTATCTTGCATTTTTAAAATATTCTGATTTTTTTTCAGAGCACACTCTTAGAAGGAATTGTGTGCTGGTTCTGAAGGTGAGAAAGAAAGGGAAACAAGTATACTGAATTTGCATCCTTTGCCTCTTGTGATTTGGAGCCAGCTTTTGACCCATAGCTCCTCCCCATCAGATATGTACCTTAAATAGCAGACTGTGCAGTTCATATTTGCTACAACAATGAGGGAATGTACAAATTGGAGAGATTGAGACAGAATTTTTAAAGTATTTTGGGGAAGAAACTAAATGTAGGTGTTCTACCTTCAGCAGGTAGAGGATTTTGAACCAGTCCCTCCCATATCCTGGAAAAATCTCTTAATGGTTGTGCTGTGTAGGGTATGAGCAGCATTGTGTAAACACCTTTTGTCTTTCTAATTTCAGTAACAGTGCTCATGTTCCATGTTAATTAAAACTTTGCTTTCCCCTGTAAAAAGTGATGAAGAGAACACAAAGCCAAAAAAGAAACTCTTCAGGTTAATACAAGTGCTTTGACCAGAAACAGCACTATATTTTAGAACTAGGTTAAAAAAAAGGCAGTTTTAGGCAACCTCAAGATTTATTCCAGTTTTGGCTGGTTGACACAATTATTCAGACAACTTAGTGTTTTGAGACTTCTTCTTGCACTACTGTGTTGAGTTTGTGGGGGGTGGGAGGGGGGTGGTTGTTTAGTGGGGAAGGGGCCACCTGGTGAGAGGGAAAAGCTCCCCTGGCTCCAAGGTGGAGACCCCCCAGCCCAGACTGGGCCAATTAGCACTAGAGAAACACCTCTGAGAATCCATATTTGTGAGGAGAAGGACTGTCCTGAAAAGAAGTAGGTGGGGGTGAACCTAGAGGAGAGGCCACTGACCAAACAAAAGACGATCATCAGCCTAAACAAAGGACAGACAGACGCAGAGGGAGCTTCGTTGCCAGAGGAAAAGACAAAGACCCACACCCTGTTCTACTGTAAGGAGTAAGAGAAGACAAAGTCCCCTGCAGCCC
>NW_010314467.1:16865-29251 GCF_000700745.2 Antrostomus carolinensis | reverse complement strand
TGGAGAAGCTTCCCCTGGCTCTCGGGAGGCCGGATTTGTGCAGTGTTCCTTCCTTCCCTTTCTCAACAGCGCCTTTTGTCATACACGAAGCTGCGAGTAAATTCAGTAAAACCTTGTGTTTATGGTTAGGGTTAGTGTAGGCGCTAACTTTCCTACCCTGATTGATTTTTATAAGTTTTTCTGAGGACCCCTTTGAGTCATTAAAGTTACGGTGGAGTGTGAGACACCTGGTCAGTAAATGAATGAATGAAGTTTTTGAAAGGTTTAAGTACACTGCCTGAAGCTTCAAGTCTTAATTATGTCACCAAGTGCAATAACTTATGTCTGTTTCTAGATTATATCATAAATTTAACTATTACCTTTTTTGCTGTTAGGTATTAGGTTTGCTTGTGGCGTCTTTGAGTATGGAAAGCTTTGCCTCTCTCTCTCTTAAAAGAGAGTAACTCTAACCCTGTTCACTTTTGACCCTGCCAGTATTGCCATCTTTAAGTTGCTTTTCTCTGCCTTGCCTTCTTGAGCTCATGGAAGAAACAGTTGGAATTGGGGAAGAGCCTTTTCAATTTGTTCTTTGTAGATCTTTCATGCCGATCGTCCCAACGATGGAGAAGTTGACTTTACAGACAGTGTACTCTGCAACTCAGTTCTGTACTGTGTGTCTTTAACTCCAAGTTAAGAAATGTTTGGGGTTTTTTTTGGTGTGGGTTATCTTCTTTTTTACTCTCTTGTCTATTTCTCGCATAAATGCTCCATAGAGTCAGATGGATGTAGGTTTCTCTGTTGTTTTTTGGTTGTTTGGTTTGGTTTTTCCTTTCCTCCTCAGGGTGGATAAGTTCTTTTTAATAATGTTGATTCCAGCTGAGTTGTTGGGCAGAAAAAAGAAAGCAAGCCATGATTTATTTATTTATTTTTTTTTAAATGGACACTTTTGATTTTGCTTTCTAAGCAAAGTCAGTAACAGAGATAGAGACAAACCCCAGAGAATAACTTTGCTCCAACTACCTTACCAGAAAGGTTTTTTTTCCCCTCAGTTAGAGTGTGGTCAAATGGCCTGTCTTGTCTCCAGAACAATGGAGATGCCAGAAACCTTTGGCAGGATGAAGTTTGAGGGCAGATGGTTGCAGTGCAGAAAGAAGGACAGGAGTCATCTACAGCACTTTCCACACTGCAATCCTTTGAGTTCTACTGACAGCTGATCTGCTGGCAGGTTGATTGATCCTTCCCTCCCTTTTTCCATTGAAGGTTTTTCACTTCCCTCACTTACACCCAATACTGAATCAATGGTTTGTGTGGCCACGCTCTGAATGGGATGTTCGAAACTTCTACTGAGAGGTGGGACATAATTGGGGGATGGGAAGTTAGTAATAGAAAGGTAAGCGGGTTAGTGTTTGTTAAAACAGTAATTGGTAAACTGCTTAGAATTTAAAAACCCTAATTTTTACCTTGGTGTCGCCTGCGTGCCATCCTGTGAAGTGCCTTCTTTCATCTAAGCCTGTGGTTAATAAACGTGGAATAAATTTAAATTTGAATAATTTTGAACATTGGAATATAGCAACTTTCCTCCCTTATTCTCCCAGTGTAATTTCAATGCTTCTTTGCATAAAGATAAGAATTAAAAATTGCTTTAAGGGGTACTTCTCTGGTATCCTTGCTTTCTTGAGTATTTACCTGCATTCTGCCCTTTTCCCTCCATTTTGAGGCAGTCTTTCCTTTGTATTCCATGTAATTTTCATTTCTCCATCTCCCAAGAAACAGCAGCATCAAGTTAATACATTTGGAAAATAAAAGCCTTTAGTTAATCTGGAGAGTAATATGCAGAACACTTTTGCCTGGAATCAGAGCGTCAAGGTTTTGGTTTTCCACGTGTGTGTTCACTGCACTAGCAATTCTCAAGGCTAAATATGTTGCTGGGTGATTTTTCTGCTCCTTCCACAGAAATCTGTCTATTGGTACAAGGTATTTCATTGCACTGCTGATTCCCACCTGCTCACCATGTTTTCCCCAGCTCCTGTCCATGATATCCCGTACTAATTACTGTGCTTCACGTGGGATTGGTAGGTTTGCCCTCAGAGAGGGCTCCTCATGCTGTGTGAGACAGGCAGCTCTGACAGCAGCCAGGCTGGTGTGGCTTCCACTGATAGTTCTAACCAGTGGAGGGCAAAATTGTCTCTTGTATTCATTCCTTCATGGGAGAGTTATCTTCTGGCAGTTAATAGTTTAAGGGGTGTCTGTGGAGTGTCCCCAAAGTCCTTTCCAGCTGGCTGGCTTACCTGCTGGAGTAAATAAATCAGCCATTGCTTTGATACGCTTTGTTTGGTTTGTAAGTTTATACTTAAAGAGGGAAGTTTCCCTTCATGAAGTGGTGTTGGGGAACGTTTCTGCTCTTTTTTTCATATTTCCTGTCTAATAGTAGTAAAATAAAAGAGAGATTTAAAAAAAATTACACAGTAATTCAAAGGGTTATGAATGTCTAAGTTTATAATCTGTAAGGTAAACAAATGACTCAAGAAAGCATAAAACCCAGGTGTTGTTCACCTACCCCGATGCATCGTGTGCTGTTTTAAGTAATTTCACTGTAAGAATGTTTCAGAAAGATCAAGTCAGCTACTTGCAGTTGAAGAAGCTGGCTGTGCTTGCATTGCTTCTGAGGACTTCAGAATAGAAAAGAAATAACCACATGCTATGAAGTGGAGAATATTCCATCACAAGTAAGAAATTATCAAAGTATCCAGGTGTTTGACTGATTCAAAACCACTTGTCCTTGTGAGTACTGATAGTCTCTCTGGAGATAAAACTTGGTTGTTGTTTTTTTTAGTTTGTTTTTTCTTTCAGTTTGCATTGGTGCGCTTTTTGTTACCTTTCAACTGGAAATAAATCCTTTGTCATATAGCTTAGCATTAATTTGGTTACTTGTTTGAAACAGAAGAACACTCAAGCTGACTTTTTTTGCTCGCCACACTGTTGCTTGTCCAATGTTTTCTTGCTTCTGCTGTCACATTGTCCTGTACCATGGTTCTGAAGCAACACGGTATTTTCATTAGCAGCGATCATCCGTAATGTTCACGGTACTGAACTTCGGAGTATTACTGTGTACTGTCTGTAAGATTTTATTAGAAAACATGAATTTGTGTGAAGGATACTTCTCCTACCCAAAGTCTGCAGGCTGAAGGTTTGGATTGGATCTACAAAGACAGATGGACCATGACAAATAGTATGAGAAACTAGCGACACTTAGCTAATAATGTTGTTCAGTGTCAAATACTAACGTGTGATATCCATGCCAAATGATGTTTTAATATAAAATGCTTTGGAGATGATGGCCAAAGTGGTCCAATATGAGATCAAAACCAAACTTGTTTTCATAAGAAGTAGAGAGAGTAAATATTATCTTTAGACATTGTCCTGTTTTGGGTTTTTTTTTTTTTTTTTTAAGACTGAGAAATCTACTGAGGTACTTAAGAACCTGAGAACATATTCCCTCTCTCTCAAATAATACTGCTTTTGGTTTGGCACTTAATTTTCCTAAATAACTCGGAGAGTTTTGTTTCACAATCCTAAACAAGTGCAATATTATGTCTCATTAGGGGATAGATTTGTCTAATTAATGTAATAATATGCTGGGGCTAGCAAGTCCAGTCGCTTCCTCAGCTTTTACGAGTTGTTATTTTTGTCATCGTTAAATGGTTTGTGTGAGTAACGGTCACTTGGCTTGGTGTCATGGTAGCTGGGTTAGATTCTTCTTCCAAACACTTCTCTTTCATAATGATCAGCATTGTCAGTGTATAAGTTATTGTTGCAGATTTGTTGGGTTTTGTGTATTTGAATGAGTAGGAATGAGGCTTTTTGTTGTCAATAGCTTTTAATATTTTGAGGTTATTTTGAGGTCAGGAAGTTAGTAGGGACCTTGGTCCATCCAAGCAAACTAAAGGGCACTTAAGAATTTTATATGCTGAGGTCCTGACACATTTTATTTGTGTATTCTGCTATATAATCTCGTTTGGTGGCGATAACCTTCCTTAACTTTTCACCGGAGTGCCTCTTCATAAAATTGTAAAACAAATAGTGAAATAACTGAAGTAGTGGCTGAGGTGTATTTTAAGTCCAATAAATTGAGTAAACAGAGGAAATAAGAGTATTTTCCTGTTGGTGACTAGAAGCCTGACCAGGAGGTGAGAGTAGAGCTACAAAGAAATACCCTTCTTAAATATCTTGAAAGTTAGAGGTGCTTTTAAGGGCAGATAATTTACTAGTTTATACCTTCTCTTCGGACCTTCTCCAGGGTTACCTGCGTAGGTCCCAATACAGGTGTTTGACTGCAATAGCGTGTTTCACACGTACACTGCTGCCTTTTGGCCAATTACTGCATCAGCCTTCAATCAGCACTGAACTGGTATGGATAGAAGGGCATTTTTGGTGAAAAAAGAAAGAAAATGCCTTATGAGAACAAGTATTTTGGTCTGTGGACATGGGCCACAGATGATGTTGAACTCACACAGTTGGGACTTGGAAAAATCTCAACAGGTGAAAAAGGGGAGCAGCTGGGAAGCTGGTAGTGACTTCAGTTTTCAGTCAAGTGTGCAGAGTTCTGTGGTTGTACTATGGTTTTGGGTTTTATTTTTTAAAGTTAGTAATCAGGATACTGACAGACTTAGGCCAGGCAGTAGAAGTTACCTTTCCATGAAGATGGTGGTTTGCTTTTATGAAATAAGATAGTGATGAATTTAATTCTGGATGCCAGAATTTCTTTGTCAGTTGACACAATGATTTCATTAGAAAAATTGTGCCTTTACCCAGATTTACCCACAAAAATTATAAGATATGGTTTTGGGCTATCTGTTGAGAGGCATGAGGATGGACCTCTCAGACCAGGAATGTATGTGTTTTAATTGGTGTTAAAACAACAACCAAGCTAGCCAGAGGGAAAGGGAGGCAAGTATTTATACCCATTTAACTTTTCTGGAGTATCCATTTCAGGTATAAGTAGCAGGGGAAAATGTCCTACAGTTCAATAAAAAAATTAATAGAGGCTTAAGGAAAGTATATTTCTTTCCATGTCTTTTGAAAATAAAGTGAAGAAACTATTTTTAGTGGGGAAAGCAGAGGAGTAGGTGAACAGCTAATGAAGTTAAATACTGTCAAATATTGAGAACTCTTCTAGAGTTCTCTGAGATTTGTAGATATTCTCCATGCCTCTCTTGCTCTGACCAAGACTGATGTGTGTGTCTGTGTGTGACTGATGAAAACAAGATAGATAAATTGACAATAATGTGATTTATGAATGGTGGCAGGCCAGTCTTTTAATTTAGAGCCTGCTCGTGGTCTTAGCAGCTGCAGTGAAGGGGGAGATGCAGAATGCTCTGTTCACAGCCCCTAACAGAGAAGTCGTTTCTCCTTTGCTGAGGACAGAACAGTTTATTATTGAATGGGACATCCTTAAGATGGCCTGACCAAAAGGAGATGAGCTCTGTGCAGAGAAGAGGAATAGAAAACCTTCTGCCTTCACTTTTTCTAGTGGGAAGTAATTGTGTTTTCCAGAAACAGAAACTTGGAAAATTAGGAAGGAGGATCTGCTGTTAATCAGCAGACAATGGGCTTGTAGAACTAAATAAAGGATCAACATGGTTTGAAAGTTCAAAAAGCAGCTTTGTGTCTTCGTGAAAACTGTGTTTCAGTTCATAATTTTTAAAACATTTGTTTTTTATCTTAAGTGATATATTTTTTAAGCATAAACTCAATACAGGTAGTGCATAAAACCATCAGATTTTTTCTAAAGACATCTCAGGTATTCACTTTCTCAGTTGAATGCTGACCTATATAGAATGCTTGTGTTAGCATATATACTTTGGCAAAATAGTAAATATTTTGCTGCAGGTGTCTTACTTGGCTTTTAAAGAAAATCCATAACAAACAATTGAGTTTCATAACTAAACAAGAGGAGAATACCTCTCTGGGTTTGCTGAGTGGTGGTGGAGGTAAATTCCACGGTGTACTTCCATTCACCTCGTTTCCTGCCACCAGACTTTACACCTTTAGAGGGGCATAGGGCTTTCTGTACTATGTTAAATGTTTATATTTATTTACACTTAAGTAAATTGCTGTAAGTTAAATAACTAGAGCGTTTAATTTAAGTATAGCTTACTGTAAATTCAGCTTAGACCAAAATAGCTGGTTGAATATGAAATTGATTTATTATATGAAATTTATTATTGAAATGGCATGAATAATTTTTTTAATCAGAAAACAAGCATGTTTTCTGGACTGGTGTAGTCCCGGAATACATATACTTTCTTTGAAGAAATGCATAGTCAGATATGCAAGATTATTCAAGCTGCCCTTTTCTGTTGGCAAGTGTTTGCTCAGTATGGTGTTGCATTACCTTAAGTCTAATGCTAATACAGTGAATGATTAAAATAATATGAGCACCCCTTACTGTAAATTAAAGATCTCTAAAGCTGACAAGCCTGTGCTGAGCTCTGGATTTAAAATCTTAAACTTAATATTTTATTTTCTACATCTCGCATAGTGAATTAGCAGTTGGATAAGATCAGTTTTGAAGCAACCTCTCTTCTCAGATGTGGAGTTCAGGGTGTAGCGAGGGTCAGTTTCCAACCAGACTTTTGATATCACTCAGTTTTATAGTCTTTGTATTCTCCTTTTACTATCATATAGATGAATCAGAGTTGTGATTTCTTTGGTTCTGTTTAACTGTTTCATGCTAGTATTGCATTAAAACTTGATTGACCAGCGTTTTTGTGCGTCCTGAAATTTGCATATCCCCAGGCAAGATATGTATTTTGCATTCTGGGTTAGTTACATTGCTTCTTATTTAATTGTTTAACTGCCTTTACATTGAAGATCAGACATATAAAGCAGCTTATGGTTTTAAATTCATATATAGAAGAATTTAATTTTACTGTTTGCTTCTACAGTAGCTTCAGTTCATTGGCTCTTAAGGAAATGTTCACCACAGTCTCAATTTTCAGATGGACTGATGTTTTTATGCACTAGCTGTATAGAGTTTGGTTTTTTTTTTTAAAAAAAATATATCCCTTAAGATAAAAACCAAACGTGTTAAATAATAGACATTAACAGTTTCTCATTTTAGAGATTTGGAGGTAATATATGGCCAAGTAGGCTTAAAGGTGTGTGCTGGATGAACTTTGGGTTTGTTTTTTTTTTTCTTTTAGAGATTTGGAGGTAATATATGGCCAAGGATGTAGTGTAGGCCTAAAGGTGTGTGCTGGGTGCACTTTGGGGTTGGTTTGGTTTTTTTTGGAAGTAAGTAGAGGGGGAAAGAAGTGAGTTTTTGATAGTGACCAGAGGGACGTGCTTTAAAGAGGGGCTTGATTTTCAGTAAACACTAAAATTTTTATAATCCAGGATGTTGTGAGTTATTGAAGTTGGGACCCTAAATTCGGATCCACTTAAGATCAGTAGTGCCTTTTGAAATTCTTGATCCTAGTGTTTAAATTAAATTCCATAGTGTTTGACTTTATCCTCAGTTACAAATGTTTCTAGAACATTGTGGGTACTTAGACCATCTGAAGACTGAGATTGTGGTGAACATTTCCTTAAGAGCCAATGAACTGCAAAAAGCTGCATACTTTTGAATTTGCACGTGCATCTATAGCTCTGTGCAGGGTGAGGAGCCAGTCAGAAATGTGTTTGAGTATGGATTCTTCTAGAATCTTCTGGGCTCGTCACTTCTGTAGTACGTTTTACTCACGTCAGTCAAAAGTAGACTTTTTCAACCTAGATATCTCCTGGTGGCCCAATAAGACCAAGCATGTAAGCCCATGATGTGGATAGCAGCCCCCAAATCCAAAAATAGCTTGTGCCTCTCTCTATTTACGTGGTGAATGCATAATACAGGGTCACAAATATACAAATTTTGGATCAAATGTTCAGCGATGTCACTACTCTCTTCCCTTTCTTCTATCGAAACCCCTTGGCAGCTGGTATTAAATTCAACACTCGCTCTGACTTTTTGCTGGGAGATCTCTTGGATGCTGGGCAGATTCAGAACCGGGATTTGCAAATTCTGAATGTTTCCACCCTCACTTCCCACTCACAAAACAATTCTGTCAGTGCAACTTTCTGCTTTTGGAATATAGCTGATGCCCTTGGTACAACAGTTGACAGATACTTCGCAGTCATGGTGTTTAATGGTAGGAGGTGATAAAGGAAAAAAAAAATTAAAAGAAAGTAGTGTGAGGAAAGAAGAAGAAAAGAAAATAAGAATAGTAGCAAATTATTTAACTTTTTGCTCCCCAAACCAGAAGTTCTCACTGGAGAGGGTAGGGTTTGGGACTGGGATGCTGCAGCCGGAGAGAGGACATATATAACGAAGGGGTTTAACGACAGGATGTCTGATGAAACCGTGGAGTGGAACTTGCTCTGTGCCAGTGCTCAGGCATAAAAGTAGTTGGCAGGAGGCCCCGTGCAAGGAGTCAAATCCTGTCTCCACCAAGGTGGAAAATGATGGTTTCAACTGCAAAAGGAGGTAAAGCTCGGGAGGGATTAGCATATCTCTGGCACTGAGTGGCATCTGGAGCTGAGTGACTTGAGTTAAATCACTGAGGAGTGATTAACGAGACTCATTGCTTAGGTTATACAGCCCTTAAAAATGGAAAGGAATAATTTAACACTAGATGCAAAGCAGAAAGAGGGATCCGTTGCTCCTCTTTACTTCCTGAATACGGAAGGTGGAAGAAAGTCTTCCCTACCTTTTAATAGAAGGAGAATTCTGTGAAGTGCTGCTGTTAAGTTTAGAAGCTAATAAATTTTGAACAGTTGTTCCGAGGAACATCTTGTGACTCCCAAAATGTATGTGCAGCAATCGGAGCCTTGAAATGGGAAGGAGTGTGCAGGGTGGAATTTTGCTGCTGGTGAGTACTTTACCTCTTAGAAAACTTCAGAAAATAATTATTTCTATTTTCTCTTTCACTCATGAGTGTTAATCTGTGTTGCCTGTAGGTAAAGCAAAATATTGAAACATATAAAGTGAAACAAGCTTAGAGACACAGAGTACTTATTTTAACTTTTCTCGAGCATGATTTTGGCAGTTACTGAGCTGAATGGTAATGTGGCTTGGTATCATATCAGGAATAATGTTTGAAATGTTCAAAGGCTGTGATTCTGTGGGAGGATTATAGTGCTGATATAAATACACTTCTGTTTACTTCCAAGTTTTCAGTGGAGGGAGTAGAGATACCAGTGAAGTGTATGTTCAAGTGTTAATTTTCTTAAAACTGTAAAAAGAAACCAACAGTGGCATCATTGATGATGCTCTTGCTTCAAATGATTGACCTTTCTGCAGCACATTCATAGGGGTGGAAAATAAAAGGGAGCTAGGCCCTTCTAGAATAAGATATTATCCCTCTGTGGCTTACTGCTGCAAATACTAAAATACTAAAATAGAAGTCAGCTTTAATCTCTACCAGCCAGGGGCTGAGGTTCTCTAAACTGCATTGCTGAAAAGTCTCTGCTCACAACATTTTTGGCTTCTGGATTGCTAGTTTTCCCACTTGTTTATTGTCTGTTTTATGCTTTTTGAAAATTTTGATTTATTTTTTTATTTTTTTATTTTTTTTTTGGAGGGGGCATGTCCAGCAGAAAACAAGGAAGTAAGACTTTTTAAAGCCAGATGATTGCTTCTTTCCCATCCATCCATTTATGTGGTAGCCCTTGCCATAATGTGGAATGAGGCTTTTAACTTCCTCCCACTCACCCCGCAATACTCTGGATCAGATGGGGATTTTTTTTCCTGCCTTTGCTGGGACAGTCAAGCTAGGAAGTTTGGCAGATTTAGGTTGACCAAGTGCTTTAACGTTGTGGCTGGAAGGAGGGAGTGTTATTTATACAGGCAGCTTTGGGGTTTGTTTGTTTGCTTTCTCAGACTGTAAGGTTTATTGATAGTGTGGATGTTTGATTTTGACTGATAACTATGAATTTTTTTTATATATATATATTTTTATATATTTTTTTGAGGGGGAGGGAATCACTATTTAAATGTCAATTGTTATTATTCCAAAAAGATTGGGTTAATGTCTGTACTCAAATTATCATGTCTTCAGGATTGATATTTCTGTCTTTGGTAGATTTTACATTTTATTTTATATCAGTTTACAGAAAGACATTTGCATTTTGTTTGCCTGTTACTTTATTGCAGGAAGGAAAGCAAAAAGCTCACAGCTAAAAATTCATGGTGACCTCCAGTCCAGTAATAATTAGAATTAAACAGTTAGTTATTTAACTTGGTCATTTAATCACAATTCCTGTAGGCTTGCACCTGATCATTTTGAATCTCATAAAATGAAATTTTATTTTGCTCACCCTACACAGGTCAAGTAAAAAGCCACATGAAGTTAATGAATCCTTTTCTTTGCAATGAACTGAACGTGGCATTTGGTTTTGTTCTAGCAGCCATGAAATCACAGGGTGTTGGCGACAAGTCCATTATTGGCTCTGTGCGCTGTGTTCCTGAGGCTTTTACTCCACCCAGCACGTTATGTCTGCAGACTGTAACCTACGTGTTAAAACTTGCTTTAAAATTCAGGATTCCTTTTTTTTTTTTTTAAAGCAGTAATAAAGAGAAAATAAAAATAGCTCCCTGTTCTTTATTAGCATAAATGAAAGAGAAATGGCAACTCATTCCTTTTGTGGCCTGAGGAAGAAAAACACAACCTGGATGAATTCTCAGCCCCGTAAAGGAAGTTTAGCGACCGACTTCAGTTTTACCTTGTCTTGCAAAGGCTCATGTTGGGTGTCACTTTTCCATTATGTGATATTACACAGAAAAGTAATGGGGGGAAAAAAAAAGATGATTAATAATGTCACTTCTGAACTTAAAAAGTGAAGAAAGTTTCAAGACTGATGAAATTCTGCAGTTGAGGATCTGTTGTTGTCATTGATTGCAAGGTTGGATTTATTGTGTGCTGTGTTGGTGCTGTTGATGACTTTCCTATGCTAGTCAGTCATTCCCCTGCTTCCTCAACACCCAAACTGGTTTTGGTTTGGCTTCTTTTTTATATATGCTTTGTTTGATTTTGTTTGTTTGTGTGTCTAATAGCTTTTTCAAAGCATTTTTTTCTCTTGAATTTTCCTGTGCTGTGTAATACCATTTTTTTTCTGTCGTATTCTCAGGATTATGAGAGAAATATGATATGTAAATCTAAGTTTGTTTTAAATGGTTCTGATTTTTTTTTCAGATAGCAAAAATATTCAACTCTTGCTGTTGCTCAGGTTTGAATATTAATACAGTCTGGTTCCTACTAGCACAATATTTGAAGGGACCCATAACATATTATAAACAAAGTGTTAATCGCAGATCAGTTGTTTAACAAAAGAATAGTGCCAGCACATATTATAAACAAAGTGTTAATCGCAGATCAGTTGTTTAACAAAAGAATAGTGCCAAACATTTAAGATGATAAGAAGCTCATCAGCTATTAGAACATACTTTTTCCAGACCTCTACTTAATTTCTTCTCCCCCCCACCTCAAAGTTTTAAATTACAAAAATAAAATAAAGCCAGACTTTCCTCTGTGACTAGTCTTTTTTCCTACAAGTACCCAGTGTCTGATCAGTAGCATGTGCTGGGAAGCATGAATTTCATCTCTGAGGAGACTTTAAATGCACTTATTTTCAACTTTCCTGAGCTACAAGTTGTGTGTCTTGTTTTGTTTTCCTTTTCAGCTGGGCAATGCTGGCTAGAGTTTTGTTGTTTTGCTACTGATTTAAGACACAGATAGGTACATGTTTTTCTTCAGGCTTTTAAGGGCTCAAGTTTAAGTGGTAGATCATTATTCTACGCATCAAAAGTGAAGGGTGATTAACTCCGTCTGGGTGCATGCAGTGTAATTTTAGAGGCTACAAATGTTGTTACAAGTCAGGTTAAGGTTTAAAGGTGAAAGTTTGGCTGAATGAGTTTTACAGCTTGAAGTTAATGTACGCAAACAAAGAAACTCTTGTTGTCTGCCCATTTATGTCTAGTGAGCAAGTAGCTCATGTAGTACAGAAAAGAAAATGTGAAGATTGTGTGGTTTGCTATAAAGTTCAAACTACATACTTTTCATTTCAATGTAGAAGTCCCATTAAATAAACTGAATCTAATACAACTTTTATTTAGGCTGCTGATCATCTAAATGTAAAGTGAAAGGATAATGGCTTTAAACGAAGTGATAATTATAAACTAAATGATAATGGCTTTAAACTGCTATGGCTTAACTTTTAACATTAATGTATTTTTGTCGATTTCCTCATATGCCATTAAATAATTTGAAGAACCCCTTGAGATAAAACCCTAATAAAACTCCCCTAGCATGTTTCAGCTTTTCTTCTAGATAGTTCTAAAGTTGCCAAGTCAGTAACTCAGCTTTTCACTCAAT
>NW_010314467.1:0-16832 GCF_000700745.2 Antrostomus carolinensis | reverse complement strand
ATGTAGGAAGGGAACGTGTGCTTTCTGAGTGGCAGGGAAGTTATACAGGAAACCCAGCATTTCTTTTTGAAGGCATCAGACTGATTAATGATGTTAAAATTGTAAGTAATGAGACAGGTAGGACCTGTTCCTGTCCCTGGTCCTTGTGCTCCCTGCCCCCTCTTAAAAATTTCTTAAAGTGCCAAGCAATTTGGAAGCTTTTTTGTATTTCTGCGATTGATTCCATTTACATCAGATGAATATCCACACCATTTAGCTTTTATAAGGATGTAGATTAGTGTAAGAAGCTGTTCAGCTGCATCTGAAGAGGTGATCCAGTCTGATAGTAATTCTGATTGCAAAAGCCAGGGCGTATAAATGGGATAAAACAAAATGGAAGTGATTAATGGGAATAAAAATAAACAGCTTTTGGTCTCGGTAAATGATACCTTTAAAGCACAGCAGCCTTGTCGAACATAATTAAAGTGGTAAGAACTGGGGTAGGGTGAGTGGGCTCTATTCTCTGAGGTCATGGTGGAAATACAGAGGTCAGGGTTTTGCACTTAGTCTTATGTAAACAATGTCATGGCCTGGTAAGTATAGGAATTGATTTAACAAGGTTAAGCTAATTTAAAACAAGAAAAAACCCCCAAACCTCCCCAAAACTCCCCAAAAACCCAAAGCAAACCATAACAAAGGTGCACTAATTTGATATCAAAATTGGGGTGCAACCTATTTATCCTTATTTAACCAGTTAATGGGGAAAAGTGAGGAGAGGCAAGTGAGAGCTGGAGGCTTCTCCTGATGCCTGCATGGGGATGCCCATTGCTGCTGAGCGATTTGCTGGGCTCAGACTCTGTGCAGTAACATCTCTGCAGTAGCATATCCCAGAGCCTGTGCCTTAAAATCCGCGGGTTGGCAGTTGTTCACTTTTGCCTCCAGTTCAAAATGGTCCTTCATCTTAGAACTTTTATTTCTAGTTATGTCTATTGAATGTTGTTTTTTTTCGCTGCAGAGCTCGTGTGCTTGTCCTTCTTCCGCTCTTGAACGATGCTGTGTATCTCCCCAAGTACATGAAATCTTTATTTAGTTCCAGTGGTTGTGGGATTTAGTTGGGTTTTTTTTTTCCTTTCATTAGTGGTTTGGATTATGTATTCAGACCTACTTTTATGCATGGTAGAAAAGAAATTCAAGGGTGTGGAGGTATCCTGACAGTTGTCCCTTCTGAATGACACAGTTTTCCTTTCTTTCTCCCTGCATCATCCCTGACTCCCTTTGTGTTGAGCCTCCTTTCACTACGGTACATCGCCAGGCAGAAGGAACCACCAGCTCCAAACAGAACATGTCTCTCTCAAAAGAAGGATGGCTGGCAAAACCCCCAACAATTCAACTGAAAACAGAGTTCTGTAACTTGGTGTGGCAAGCACAGGCACCGCTCCCTCCCGGAAGGTTGAAGGGCAGTTGCTCAGGCTTTCACATGCTCTGTCTATTGTCATCCACCGGCTGGGAGCTGGCCGGTTAGATATCGCTGGTGGTATCAACCATCATTCTGTTATCACTGCAGGCCCTGGGAGAAGAGGAAGATAGGGATATAGTCCACCCTCAGCAAGTTTGCTGATGATACAAAGCTGGGAGGAGTGGCTGACACAGCAGGAGGCTGTGCTGCCATCCAGAGAGACCTGGACAGGCTGGAGAGTTGGGCGGAAAGGAACCTGATGAGGTTCAACAAGAGCAAGTGCAGAGTCCTTCACCTGGGGAGGAATAACTGCATGGACCAGGACAGGATGGGGCTGACCTGCTGGAGAGGAGCTCTGAGGAAAAGGACCTGGGTGTGCTGGTGGACAGCAGGTTGGCCATGGACTGGATGATCTCCTGAGGTCCCTTCCAACCCTACCATGCTGGGATTCTGGGAAGACAGGTGTTCAGCCTAATGATTAAGTATGCAGGAAAAAACCCAGTACAGTTCCTGGCTCCTGGTGTCTGTAGGCAGCTCTTCCCTGGTGTGACATGTTCCTTTAGTGTAGGTCAGCTGTAACTGCTGTAAATGAATGTAGTTCTGGTGAAGTCAATGAGCCGGTGTTAATTTACTTCACTTGAGAATCTGCCCAAGTAGATGAGCAACTGGCAAACTCAAAGGCAAAGCACTTATCCCACAAGAGAAGTTTGAATCAGTTAGGTGGTTTGTATTTATTTGGTTCTCTCTCTCTCCTGAGGAAGAAGTTAACATTCCTACATCCTGATTGTGTTTATTGCCAGTGGAATCCTATTCACAAATGAACCGTTGGTAAACTTATCGCTGTTTGGGAAATAAATAAAGGGATAACAGGCACTCCAGCTTCTCACTCCAGATCTTCTCTTTACTGAGAAAATGAGCGGGTGAGCTGAGCTCAGTTGGAGAATGGGTGAGATCACAGAACTGTCAGTCGTCATTCAGCATGACTGACATAACGAGCAGCGTGTGGGTGGAGGAGCCTGAAGATTGGTTTTGGTGGAGTCTGCTAACACTTGCCCTGGCCCAGGCACAGAACAGAGGCATCGCTTATCCCAAGGCTCTTGGTCTGCTGAGAAGGGAATAAACCCTGTGTTTTGCCCTGCAAGAGCTTAGTTTGCTGTGTTACAGCTGGTGTTTACCTGGCAGTCCTAACATAGCAGAAGGGACAGGATGCAGGTTAGTTAGACCTCATGAGGATGGGTGCTCTGTCCATCCCCAACTGCTTCATCAAAGGCAGACTGGGATCAGCCTGATCCCTATAGGTGCAAATATATGTTACAGAGAATTGCAAGACTGGTAACACTTAAATTTTTCTGTCAGAAATAACAGCATTACAGGTCAAATGAAAATTGTGGCCCTTTTAACAAGCTAGGTGACAAAGTTGGTGACTTCAAAAACCACGTCGGAGTAAATAAACCGTTAGAGTTTCCTAATTTAATGTTATCAAGCAATGCTGTTTGTAACTCTGAGGGGAGTCAGATGCTTTTAGTACTGGACTGTGTGCTACTTGAAAAATATGTGCAAATAAAAGGCAAAAGCTGATTTCCACAGCATGCTACATACACATCTATTGGAAGAGTGTTCAGTAAATGAGGAAGGAAAATGCCAACTGAATCTCTTGGGTTTGTTGTTGTAGTTATTGTTAACAATTCAGTGCTACCCAGAGACTCTAAGACTTGGACCCTTTCAACTGACGGGATGATTTGGTTACCTGGATTTAATGTTCTAAGCGTTTGTGGGACTGGAGAAATTGATTTTGTTTGGTTTGAATTGCAGCTCGACACTGCCCAGTGCTTTGGTTCCTCCTGTGAGCAGATCTGTTGAAGGTTCTTATGTGAGGTGCTTTGCGTACTGATTGCTCTGCATTTACTCTAGGTGCAACCATGTGAAATGTTTACTTTTCAATGCGTATTCCCTATTTTTGTGATCAAATAGCTTCACGAATAAGGCAATATTTTTTGCTTTTTAAACATTAATAAACACATAATGAGGGAAGATTTGCAATAAGCAAAAGAATTACCGTAGGGAAAATGCTACCTCTCGTATCAGACCAAGAGTATGTGGAGCTTTGCTCCTTTCCCACACCCACAGGCACTTCAAATGAAATGTTTAGCCTGGAATGTGTTCTGGATATCTCCAAATGGTATCCAATATCATCACCTTGGGGTTTTTTCTGTGCATGGTTGATAGTCCCAGGCAGAAAGCATGGTTGCATCCTGGTTAACTCTGTGAGACTAGCTGCCGTTTGTAGCTGGGACTTGTAAGAGGATGTTTGACTCACCTGCCGCTTCACCTGCCAGCTGTGTGACTTTGGGGGATGTACACAGAATCACAGAATGTTGGGGATTGGAAGGGACCTTGAAAGATCATCCAGTCCAATCCCCCTGCTGGAGCAGGAACCTCAATGAGATCACACAGGAAGGTGTCCAGGCGGGTTTTGAATGTCTCCAGAGAAGGAGAATCCACACCCTCCCTGGGCAGCCTGTGCCAGTGTCTGTCACCCTCACTGTAAAGAAGTTTTTTCTCAAGTTTAAGCAGAACCTCCTGTGTTCTAGAAAATGTACAGAAAGACATAGCCCAGTACAGAGTCCTCAGTGTTTCTTTTTCCCAGATCTATAATGTCCTTTGTATATGTAAGAGAACTGAGGATCGTACGTAGGTTTGCGGTTAGGGTAACCCAAGCGTGGTTTCTCCTCTGAAATTCTCCGGGGTTGCCAACAAAGATGTCAGTCTCTATTAGGTTTTCCTGTGAGGAACATGCTGCTCCAGCACAGGGACCTGTTTTGTTTGTCATCACCTTCATGGCATGGGAATTCTCTTGCCTTCTGCAGGTCAGCTGGGCAGCAGCAGGGTGGTGGCCTGAAGGTCTGTCCTCAGCTGCCTGCCTGCTGGTTAGAGAAGTCATTTTCTACTCTAGGTCGGTGGGGATTTGAAGGCACTTGTATGTCCACAGTTTGAGAAGCAGTGTTTAACACGGCCAGTGTGGGTGATGGAGGTGGAGGGTGAGGGACCCACAGGTCCTCAGCAGCGTGATCTCTGCTCGTTGCTCAGAAACAAGGCTTGCACGGAGGGCTTCCTCAGCAGTTCCTTCCTTCCTTCCCCATTTCAGATTCCTCAGTGGGAGACTGCAGCAGAGAATTTCTGGGTTTGACTCGGCTGGTTGTGTGGTTGCTCTGTCATTTAATGCTTCACTTAGTTTTTTGTGTGGTTGCTCTGTCATTTATTGCTTTACATAGTTGGTTTTTTTTTTCCTATTTTTTTTTTCTTTTTTACAGTCTATCCAGACGTCTTACTTGCCCCACCCTGCTTATAGGGATTAAGTTTAATTACAGATTGAGTTAATTTTTCTTTGAACATGTTAAGGTATGTCTCTAAAATACATATGTATTCTTTTAAAGTCAGATATTATATAATGTATCTGGTATGTTTTGGAACGTGCTTAGTTCCCTGGCAACTGTTAAGCAGAATTATGCCTTTACGTATATTGTAGTGTAGGAAATTATTATTTTACTCTTAGGTTACATATGGAGTTAATTTTTAATTTTATTAATTTTTTTAATATGAAGTAATAGCCTTGGGGATAAAATAGGATCAAAAGCCATTTCTGTTTAAGAAGTTGGGTTAAATATTGTCAGTGTTAATACTGCACTTCTGCTAATATTTGTACCCAGTGAAAAGAGTTGTCAGTCTTGAGGGCTAATGCCCAGTTTTGGGGCAGGTGTCAGACGGGATTCTTCCCTCCTAAACTTTGTTGGAGGGAAGTGAATTAAACTGGGAGTGAATTAAACTAAAGGAGGGGATGTTTCCACGATTTGATTGTGAAAAGTTTCAGGTGTGCTATTGTGCATACACACCTGAAAGGTGGTGGGTGAAGCTTCTCAGCTTCCATGGCTATATATTGCTCAGTTGCAGAGATGAATATATCTGGCTTGTGAACATATAGACTTAAAAATATTAAATAAGTGAGCAAAAATTCTGGGAAAATTATGGAAAGTAAAGTGGAGTTTATTTCTGAATTGGAACCTGACTAGGGGATTGAAATCTTTAAAGAGTTTCTTTTGGAAACTGTACATTTCAAGAGCCATTCAACTTGTGTATTCACTACTCCTTGCTGGTGTGCAGGGTATCAGCAGATCTGTAGTGTCAGGGCTCTGTATGGCTGAATTAGCTGGAATCTAGAAAGATTAAGCAAGCAGGATTTTTCTTCACTTTTGTTTCATGTTGTCTGAGTAGAGATGCTTTTAAGGGGTCTTTTGGTTTGACCTTATGTCAGTGGTCACCTGTTTATGCAATGGCAAAGTCTAACTTAAGGTTCAGGTTGGTTTCGTGGTTTCTGTGGTTGGGTCATAGGGTGTGGGGGTTTTTTGTTTGTTTGTTCTCTTTTGGTTTTGCTTTTGTTTTTTTTTTTAATGGGATTAAGAAGTCACTAATTAGGACACCATGAAAGCCACAGAAGAGCATCACAGCACCCGACCATCAGAAGCAATAGCAGTCTGGGAAGCATTCAGCACTTGAGCTAATTAATGCCTCTCTGCGTTAGGCTGTTGATAGATTGACCAGCTCTAATTATATGAATTCAATAAAAAGTAGATGCTACTCAAGCTGTATTTTTTTTTTTTTTTAAGGAAATATTTCTAGCAGGAAGAAAACTGATAGAGTCTGAAGAAAAAGATTTATTAAAATAGCTACATATTGGCTTTAGAAATCATATTTTACCTTTTTGGGTGTATCCTTGAAACAAGACTACATGAAGGGAGAATTACAGAGTGTGTGCAGTATTATCTTGCCATCATAAGGAAGTGGTTTTAGTTTCCCAGTTGAAGGAATGTTGTGTGGGGGTAAATATTTTATATAACCTTTAACAATGAAGCACTAGTTCTGTTTGTTGTTTTTGTGTGTGTATGTACATATGAATCTGTCACTCATAAGTGTAAAAAAATAAATGATAGAATTATTTATCTCTCCTCGATGCATTTATCTCCTATCATAGATTATTGAGAGGTATTAGATGTTCACTTCACTTAATCTCCCCTGCTGATGTGTATTACATGGAGCTCTGCTGACAGTTGATGGTTGAAATGTTACAAGTACTCTTCCCATGATAAAGTTCAATTACTTCAGGGTATAGTTGGGAATATGTATCCTGTGTGTTTGTCTGTTATAGGAGTGATTAGTTTTACAGTTTTACTAACAACAAAAATTATTGCTTGTTTTTTATGTCTCAGAGAAGAGATGATGTTAGGTTTACAATAGGCACAACTATTAGTAACAACAAAAATCATTGGTTTTTATGTATCAGTTTTTGTAACTACCTTATTATTTTGGAGTTGTTTAGGAAATGTCACACCTGCTTGAAATGTTAGTATTAGTCATATAACTTTTAGTATATTTGTGACTGAAATCTACAACACTACACACTTTCTCAACATAATTTTAAAAGAAATCACCATTTTTCAACTATAGGAGTAGCAGGAAGAGAAGAATTCTCTAGCTTATATTTAGTAATATTTTTCCTCTCACTAGATTAAGATATCCTCACCACAGTGATAAAATCTTAACTTTTTTGATTATATTTTTTCATCATACCTTTTTCTCTTTGAACAATCTTGAGGAGTAAACCTTGTAAGCAAGATTATATTAGTTTCTAAAGATAAGCTCTTTCTCTCCTTCCTTGCTTTCTAGGAAATGAAAACAATTTGTCTTGGGGAATAGACTTCAAAGTTCAGTCTGTAAATTTGATGAATAAAATCATGCAAGAGTCATCAAGTACTTGTTAGAACAATCAAGTCAGAGGCTCCATAAGGCAAATGGTGTTGGTGCATTTGTATTTCAGTGTCAGAATTGAGAGAGAACTGGATTTGGGAATAGGTAACATGACTGATCTAGTATAATATGAGTTTTCAGTTCCAATAAAATTTAGAAAGCTGAAGTTTTAGTGTGTTTTGAAGAGGTACATAAATAGCCAGTTACTGGTTGACTGTCAGTTTCAAGTCCTTCATAAGTTTTAGCTTTCTCTGTGTTGTATTGCTTTTTTATCAGTGATTTTTTTTTTTTTTTGGTAGTTGAATACAGATGCTCATCACTGTGTCATGGTCAGCTTTTTTCACTTACATTGTCTTTTCTTTTCTCCAAAGGCTTTTTGTACAAAGAACGTAAATCCTACAGAGTTATATTGGTGCATCCTGGACATAAACATACATTACTCTTAATACATTTAAGTAGCAGTTTACTACATAATAAAGAATGTTTCTTAAAGATAATATGTAATTATGTCGGTTACTACTTTGGTGTAATTCTTTTCTAGCTGTGGAGCACTGAATTATTATTTATTGGATCATTAAATCCCAAACTCAAAGACAATTAATTATCCCAAGTAAGGTAAAAGTGTCTGTTTCTTCCTTCCAAAATCTTTGTCTTGCTTCAAATTCCTTCTTGGGAGACAGGTGAAAGGATTAACTTGTTCTTCCAGATCACAAACCACCATATTTTATACTCAGATACCTAGTTATTTGGTTTGACATAGATTCATCCTTGCGTAATGCACAAATATTAGTCTATTGTGATTTTTTTTTCCTAGCAGATTCGTCCTTCTCATGAATAGCCAATAGTTATGAACATTTCCAGCAACTCCTTTTAGACAGGCCTTTAATCCTCTACTGATGACTGTCTCCATCATTACAAATACAAGTTCAGACATGCTAGAGAAGGGGAGAATGTTTTCTCTGAGAAAATACTCATCCTTAAACAAAAAATGAAGTGTCTTAGAATGTTAGTGAAATAAGGAAGCTTAGTTATAATCAGAAAAAAAGGTACAATTTGGTTGTGTGTATTTAAACAGCTTGTTGTAATTTGGGAAGCTTCAGATGGGAAAACATTGTTTATAAAATACATATTCTGTTCCATTAGAGTAGAGAAATGCTATTTTAAAAATATTTAATGACAAGCGATTCATTGCTCCTCCCATCCACATTTTCTAAGAATTTCCATTTGATTCCTCCTACAGCTGTTGTTTGGGTCACTAACTGGGACATCACTAGGGTAAAGCTCCAGTTTCCCAAGGAAAAGCCACTCTTCCCCTGCATCCACAGCCTCTTCTCTTCGCCCTCTGCCTCACTTGGGTCTGCGGTGTGCACACGAGGCCACGCTGCTCCTGTTCCTGCCCTCTCTGTAAAGAAAATACTGGTCCACAGCATAAACCCGAGTGTGTTTCAATTTTACAGAACATGGGGGTTACAGAGCACTATTGCTCCAGTCTTTTATATAAAGACCATGAAATACCAGCAGCTGCCTTTTCATTTTGTCTCTGCCAGGCTGTGGCACCACAGCAGAAAGCATTTTATTTTTCAAGTAGAGTTGACTCCAAAAATTCTGGAATTAAATTTTATAGGATAAATGATGAAATTCGCAGTGTAGTATTTCACAAATTATTTATAGCACTAGTTAAATACAGTATGACAAGAGATTTACGTCTTTTTTGGATTAAGATGCTACGTAAATGCAAAAAAAATCTTGTACATTCTCATATATACACCACTAAAATTAAATTTAGTGGAAAATCATAGAATGGTTTGGGTCGGAAGGGACCTTAAAGCTCATCCAGTTCCAACCCCCCTGCCATCAGCAGGGACACCTTCCACTAGACCAGGTTGCTCAAAGCCTCATCCAGCCTGGCCTTCAACACTTCCAGGGAGGAGCAGCCACAGCTTCTCTGGCCAACCTGGGCCAGTGTCTCACCACCCTCACAGTAAAGAACTTCTTCCTAATGTCTAATCTAAACCTCCCCTCTTTCAGCTTAAACCCATTTCCCCTTGTTTTGTCATTAAATACTATAAAGATGATGATGGTTCCATCATATCAAACTATGAACCTCTTTAAACAGGCCGACGTGGGGTGATAGTGGCTTGCAGCTTACAGCTTAGGATCCATTGTCAAGGAAAGACCAAAGATGGGCTGTTTTTCGAAGGACAAGTAATAGTGGAAAGGACTTTTGGGGTTTTGTGTGGTTGATGTTTTACAGATTGTATTTCCTCCATATATATGTATTGTTTGGTCAGACGTAGATCTCATTAGCAGGCTGAGGTCTCGCTGACTTCCTTACTGTGGGCATGACCGTGTCCTCGCATCTAGGAGCTATGACCTTCTTCAGGTCATATGGATTGGAACCCTGTGGATTCTTTCAGAAGTGCTTTCCCTTCCAGCACAGGAACAAAGAGAGGGAAAAAGTTCTTGAAGATGCATTTGCCGTGCCAGGGGAGGCATCGTTATAACCAATGAATCTTTTATAATTAAAGCAGCAGCCTCATGACTCACATTTTGTGCTAGGCAGGTGGAATGCTTTGTTGTGGGTAATTAAATTACAATTCTTCTGCTCTTAGATCTTGACCGTTTTCCAAGGAGTTTTCCCACCATCTGCGTTACCTACGATAAGACCAACCTTGTCTTTGGCTTACACATTCCTGTGTCCGTGGGTAACAACCAAGAGCATTGGCACTACACGTCTGTCTTCTCTGAGGAGAGATGTTCTCTGTTAAGCACCTGCCTCCACCTTAAAAGAACAGGATTCAACTATTGCTACGTGCAGTTAAATCTCTTGTTAGAGAAATAAAGTGGGGCAATGAGAGAGACTCTGCCTTTCTGAATGTTCTAAATATTGCTGAGAATTAAAAGTGCATCTTTAAGCTCCTTGCAATGAAAAGTACCATTTAAGGTTATTGCTACAGCTTATTTGAATGAGTGAACAAACAATGAGGAAGAGAGTAATCCTAGTAATATGTATTTTTAAAAGATTTAACATCTAATTGAGTGATATTTTACATATACTCGTTGAACTTAGCCAGATAGATGTCATGTAATAGCTAATGCATAATTCTGCATAAATACAAAGCTGCCCTTGTTTCTAATGCATTTAGCTATTCAATTAGTTCTAGATATCTTTAACCTATTGGGTCCTATGGTACATTTTATTACATTGGTAATATTTTAGTTCCAAAAATCTGGGTTTTTTTTTATTTTTGATGTTATTGTTTCCCTCCTGCAAGACTTCCTCTCAGTAGAAGCCAACCAGCTTGGGTTCAGGGTTTGTGAAGGATTCTAACTTCAAGTATTTTCATTGCCTTAAAAATGCCTCGTTTATATCTGTTGGCATCAAATATTTCTGGAACGTAAATTTGGAGAATTAAACCAGATACATTTAAAATTAAAGCATTTAAGAATTCAGAGTTGATTACTTAAAATGTCAGATCATGTTAGTAGGAAGTAGACACCCTGCAGTAGGGGAGGGAGGAGCAGGAACAACCATGACTTCCAATTTTAAATGGTATATCAGGGAGAAAACAGCAGTGTGTGGTGTCAGTTCCTACAAGAAAGCCAAAGCAAAGGTGCAGAAGGATTTTAGGAGTTAGGTCTGAGCTTTTCCCCTGTTAGGACCAGCTGTCCCATGTGGGCTTTGCTCCTGGTTTAGGTCCATGTTCTACTACAGTCTGTGAAACTGCAGCAGAAGCTGCAAACTCTCAGGCTTCAGCCATCACTAGTTTCAGGTGATAGGTGTGGAAAAAAGTCATGTATTGGAAAGCTGAATTAGCTTCTTGATGTGCTTCTCTGGTGTTTATATTGAGTTTTTACGTGGGATTTTACAAACCCCACCGCCACACCGCCGCTGCCAAAGTGACTAATAGACGGATCTGTCGACACCATCTGTCTAAGGAATCCACAGCCACGCTCTCAAAGTCTGGTTTCGTTTTCAATGGAAAAACATTCTTTATAGGAGGAATTATTTCTGTGTTCCTCTTTTCTTTCTCTTCTGCTCCCTTTCCCCTCCCAAGGATCCTCGGTGGTGATTCACACTGGAATTTCCCACAACTTCCCCCCTCCGACTTTCTTCTGCACATCCAGTAAATTTCTCTGTTGATTCTCCAGTATTACATGATATGTTGGCACATTTTATCACAGGGTAGAAGCTGTAGGGCAATCTGGACAGAAATAAAACATGAGTAGCTCATTTTGCAGATAATTCTCTTAAATTGTTTTGTTCTTTTGGAAAGTATTTGATGTGTATAGATAATGTTTTTAGAGCTGAACTAATGGTGCATTAACCAGATTTAATAATGTGTCTCCTGAAATATTTCTGTTGGTGATAGAAATATATATTTCTATATAGAGAGTGAAATTATACTTAGAATATCAATTTCTTTAAAAATGATTCCAGTTGAGTGCTCTGAGGGTGTTTGGGAGGAGGAGAGCATGCATAGGTCGTTACGCAGGGCTTCAGTGCCAACGAACGCTGCTCAGTCTTGCCGTTTGTGGTTGGCAGGAGCAGCTTAGTGCTCAAGGCAAATTATGTTGCTAATGGTGATGATTTAGGGGGAAAATTACATACATTTATATTAAAATGTAGACTTCTGTAAAGGAGATGTTCTGAAGCATGATGGAGTTTTAGCTTGTGGTTCTCTGAGCTATTCACCAATATCCATGAAGTGAAAATAGCAGGGTCAGTCTCCAGAGCAATAATGATTGCTTTCATTTGCTGAAAGTTCTAGCAAGTTAAAGCAAAATTTGTAGTTTATAAATGAGGCTCTAGTCAAGATAGAATAGCTTTATCATGAGTTCATCTGATGAGTTTTATTTCTTTTAAAAAATTGTAAAATTGTAATGCCATTCTATCGTATTATATTTTGATGGAAAGCTCAACTTAAAAACATATTTACTTGGAGGAAATGGACAAGCCAGATTTTCTGTTTTAACTGAGTTATGTTTGATTTTAATGATGTTAATCTTTAGTGATTTATAGAATTGTTAAGCTGCATAGATTCATATTTGATTCAGAGTAATTTCTAGTAGTGTACTGGCTTTTCTCCATTGGAAGCGATGCGCTATTTACTGTTTTCCAGCAGTAGTTATGGAGAGAGTTCTGTCTCAGTGGAGAGCCAGCACGCTGCAGAGTGAGTGATAGGTATTCATAAGGAAGGGAGTTTTATTAATGGAGCAATACAGAAAGGAAGATTGTCCATGAGTGAAGGAGGGCAGGTAGATTGTTGCGTGGAGAGGGGATACAATGAGCAATACCAAGTGGTGTGCGAGGTCTAGACACTCGTGTTCACAGCAGTGTTGCTGGAGGTGGCCTCTTTAACATTATTCATCTTTTTATTTCCCATCCTCTGCTAATTCATTCTTGTCATCATGAGAGTTTTCAAAATAAGACTATTTTTAGTAATTCATTCTGGGCTTTATGACAGCATTAACAGGAGAATAAGGATTTTTCCTCCTGAAATATACCAAGAAAGACTTTCATGAGGGCCAGGGATGACCTTTACTACGGCTTGATGCTGCATGTTTATATGAGTATTCCTTTTGCAGCTGATCATTTAGGATATTTACTTAATCTAGAACGAAAGAGATTTTTTTGGATCTGTTGTTTTGCTTCAGAACAGTGGTTAAATTTGTGTTTTGTTTGAGTTGTATTTATGGTGATACATGAGAGAGACTGCAGTCTGTGTTGGCCCATCAAACTCAGACTTCTCACAGAAGAAAATAATCTAGTTCAGGAGTGTAATTAAGTGAGGCTGAAGAACTATGATTCTGTAGTTCTGTTGTGGGGTGTTTTTTTTGTGGGGTTTTTTTTTTTGGTTAAAGGTGGAATTTCAAGGAATTCTAAGCAGGTATTTTATCATCAAGGTCAGGGAAAGGGAGATCTCTTGTGTTATTCAATGAGGAACAGAAAACTGTTCTTAATATCTCAATTTCCTTGTGGCAGTCTTGCTGAAAGATGGGTACTTTAGGCTGTTAGGTAGGTTAGGCTGTGAGAAGGACAGGATGAGATACTTGAGATACAGGATTTACTTAAATCACACATGCAGCAGCATACTCCACGTGCAGCTTCCTGTTTCATCATTTATTGCTTCTAGTCATCCTTGCAGGACACAACTTTCCCAGAGCTCGTTCAGAAACACCTGTGTGAACGTTGGTACATGCTGAGGTGACCCATTTGACTTGGTGTCACTGATGCAGGTACATGCTAATAGGGGCAGAGTTCTACGGTCAGGGGATCTGAAGTAAAAACCAACCCAACAAAAGGTCTCCACGCTCTTTTCTCAGCGGCATATTGAGGTTTCCAGTTTTTTAAATCAGCTTTAAGGATTTAAGGACGGGAATCCCTCTGAAGTGCACTGGGACTTCCTACTTCCTAGAACCTCTTTATGGCCTAAATTTGTAAATTGATGATGTCTGAATAGGTCTGTGAGCACCTTTATTTTTATTTCTTTAGAAAATAGTACTTTTAATGTGATTACAAAGGCTCAGACGACTAAGACCATCACTTTAATTGGTAAGAACAGCCATGTTGAGGGTCTGTTGCATTTTCAGTATTAAGTGCATGTCAGGACCTTTAGAGAAGGCTGTGTGCTACGTGAAATGCTTTCTGCAGTGTGTTTAAAATATACAGAATGGCAGCTTGAATGTGTATTATTTAGTATATTCAGCTTATGTCACTCCAAGAAAAGACTGCTAGATAAATGCTGTGTGGTTTTTTTTCTAGTTTCAGAATGCTCTGGTCTCGCATGTGAGTTCAATCTTTTTGTTTGATTTTTTTTTAATAATTTTTTTGTACCTGGTTGAAGCCCAGTCTTCTCTCTGACATGTTTTTCTGAGTAACTTAGGAGCTCTTGTTCGACTCAACATTTTATCCTATGCTGTCAATTTATCTCCAAGTAAGACATTCTTCCATTTGGAGGTTTTTATTAGCTAAGCATTGATCTCTGTTCATGTAAATAATACAAGGTAGCTGCGTTTTAACCCAGTCCCCGCTGCCTTTCTTCATCAGTTAACACATGGCTTTCTGAAGAATTACAAGTACAAACATTGAACTTTGTTGTCTCCTTGATAGTGCTGCATAGTCACTTAAGAACTAAAAGAGCAACTAGGTGAAAAATGGTCCTCTTGAGACAGGAGGAAGGCAGAGGTTTGATTTTCATTCTTAAAGCTATTTATCCTGACTTAAATATAAGACGTTTTCAGCTTTGACTCAAACTCTTCTGTCTTTTTAAATAGAAATTTGCCTTGAGTAGACTTCTATAACATTGTTGCTAATTCATCAGCTTTTCTTTTTTAATCAAAAGCCATCTTACTCTTGTTTTTAAAAGTGGAATGGGGTCTTGCCATTTTGGGAAACCCTCTTGAAGACGCCAAATCTCTTTGCACAGTTAAGAAAGCCGCCTAACAAAGCCGTTGTGAAATCATAATGTTGATGAGTAAGGACAGTTGTTTGATTGCACAGTTTATAACTGTGTCACTTGATTACTATTGTTGTTTTTTTCACTGATAAATAAATACCAATATAGAAAGAAAAAAACAAAGGACCCAACATGTTTATTGTTAAGCAGTTAAGCTTTGTGTATCTTTGTGTCAACTCCACTGTTTCTGCTGGGACTTGCCATTTTGGGATATTCTGAAAAGTGCTTCTGGATCCTTTTAGTGGATCAAGAGATCTTTTTCTTCCCTTATTCTATGTCTTATATTCTCCATTCAGTTATAATTTTCATAGTTGATGAATTAACTCATTTACTCTCTTGCTGGTAATGTTTCTCAGTGATGATGATGATGATGATGATGATGATGATGATGATGTACTGTGTTGGGAGATGTAAGTGGTTGATGCAAATAAAGACTTCCTAATTTTTCTCCAGTGTTTCCTTCCTAACTGTCTTGACTGTCCTTAGGAAGAGGCAGTGTTGAATCTGTCCTCTGTAGCTTGGCTATTTATAATTCATTTCCATATATAAAGTCCTGTAGCTATTCCAGTGTGATGTTCCTAACACAGTTAGGAGCAGTGTATATGCCAGTTTATAAATTTATACTTGAAAAAAATCACAAAATTATAGAAAAAAAAATAAGAGTACAATTCCTAAGTAACACATAGAGGACTGGGAATTTGCAGTACAATCTCTCAACAAAAGACCCATTCATTTTTAATAGATCTATTTTTAGCACTACTTAGCTTTTGCTTTTAATCAAAACACTAAAGGAGAATTTCCTGTTTTGTTTTTTTTTTTTTTGAAGTAAGAATTTAAAATAAGGACAGATTGTCATTAAAAATTCCTTTAAACTAATACAAGTGCCATAATGCCTCCTAATTAGTCATCTAAATGTATATTAGACAATAAATAGGTTGAGATTAGGGCTTTACCTGTAGAGAAGGGACAACCGATACCTGTTCATCAATTTAAACCCCTACCCACCTATTTAATTCTCAGCCTTTGCAGAGGGTACCGGTGAGCAGCTGTGAGCCTCAAGGCCTAATGGTTCTGTCTAATTAGTCCCACTGAAGGCTCTCAGCCTATTGAGGAAGCCTTAATTTAGGTGGAGGGCTTTTGTTTCCAACAGCCGTTTGTATGAAGCGGGTAAGTCTGTCTGTTGGTTGCCTTTGAGCGTTTAGAAACTACGCCGTACTTCTCCTAGTCATGATACAAAAAGGCACTTTAGCCTCAGAAACTCTTTTGTTAAGAAAAAAAAAACCTGCTTAAAACCTTGGCTAGTCCTTTGCAAGGATGGAAATGAGCAAAACCTCTCGTTCCTCATAGCCACCTGAAGTCATGGTTGGTAGCCTACCTGTGCTGTACCAGAGATGGATGTGGCTACTTGAACAGCAGAAGTTTCTCATCAGATTAATGTCATGTGTTGGCAGAAAAGGTCCCAGCCAACCTTTATCTCTCTGGAGGGATTGAGCAAGTTCTGTATGGAGTAGCCATGGGAGGAGGGAGGTGGGCAGGGCTGGAGGTGGTGATTAAAACTAGTCCACCTGGTAAGAAATGAGAGAGGAACATGCGGATTTAGGGAACAGGTAGCTGCCATGCATAGGAGGAAGTGTTGCCATAATCCTGAGCAGTAGGATATCTCAAGGATGAGATACTTGTTACTTGAGATTCAATTTGTTTCTTTATATGACTATGAGTAGCTTTTTATCCTCAGCATTTCTACATCCTGATAAAATGGAGTTTAATTTGTTGGAGGGAAAACTCTAATAATATAATAGTGGAGACAAATATCTTCCCTTTGCTGAAGGAACATACTTGGTGGGATTCTTTGGATCTAGCTGCCCATTTTTTATAGGATTTTACTGTTGTTTTTCCACTTGCATCTCTGTACAGGGCTATCCACTTGTGAAATAAACCTTGTGTGGAGAAGTAATCTCTTTTATTAGGTCTACTTTTTGCAAAAAAGATGTTTGGTTTTTTTTTTTTTTCTGGGCACAGAGGCCCCTCTAAGGCTTATTAATTCCTGGCATAACCCATTTTTTCTTTGCTATTTGAACCCCCTTCTCTGTCACATGGTGATTGCTGCTAGAAATAATAATAATAATAATAATAATAAT
>NW_010314466.1:0-2836 GCF_000700745.2 Antrostomus carolinensis | reverse complement strand
ATATATATATATATATATACATGGAATTTTGGGGCAAAACCCAGCAGATTTGGGAAAAATAAAAAAATAGATATATGGAAATTTGGGGCAAAAAATTGGGGTTTTGGGAAAAATAATAAAAAATAGATATATGGAATTTTGGGGCAAAAACCAGCGGGTTTGGGAACAATAAAAATAGATATTTATGGAATTTTGGGGTAAAAACCAGAATATATATATGGAATTTTGGGGGAAAAAACAGCGATTTTGGGAAAAAAAAAAAATATATATGGAATTCTGGGGCAAAAAACAACAAGTTTGGGAAAAATAAAAAAATATAACTATGGTGTATATATGGAGTGTTTGGGGGGAAAATTATATATATATATAAATATATATGGAATTTTGGGGCAAAAACCAGTGGGTTGGGGGAAAAAACAGCGATTTTGGGAAAAAAAAAAAATATATATGGAATTCTGGGGCAAAAAACAACAAGTTTGGGAAAAATAAAAAAATATAACTATGGTGTATATATGGAGTGTTTGGGGGGAAAATTATATATATATATAAATATATATGGAATTTTGGGGCAAAAACCAGTGGGTATATAAATATGGTGTATATATGGAAGATTTTTTTGGGAAAAAAAATATATAAAAATATATATATAAAATTTTGGGGGAAAAAAGTGATTTTAGGAAAAAAAAATTAAAAAATATATATGGAATTTTGGGGCAAAAAACAACAGGTTTGGGAAAAATAAAAAAAATATAAATATGGTGTATATATGGAGTGTTTGGGGGGGAAATTATATATATATGTGGAATTTTGGGGCAAAAACCAGTGGATTTGGGAAAAATAATAAAAAAATAGATATATGGAAGTTTGGGGCCAAAAATTGGGGTTTTGGGAAAAATAAAACTAGATATTTATGGAAAATAGAGCCGAAAAAATGGGGGGAAAATGGGGAAAAAAGGGGGACAAAATAATGATAAAATGGGGATAAACTGGGATAAAATGGGATAAAATGGGGATAAACTGGGGATAAAATGGGATAAAATGGGATAAAATGGGGATAAAATGGGATAAAATGGGATAAAATGGGGATAAAATGGGATAAAATGGGATAAAATGGGGATAAAATGGGATAAAATGGGATAAAATGGGGATAAAATGGGATAAAATGGGATAAAATGGGGATAAAATGGGATAAAATGGGATAAAATGGGGATAAAATGGGATAAAATGGGATAAAATGGGGATAAAATGGGATAAAATGGGATAAAATGGGGATAAAATGGGATAAAATGGGATAAAATGGGGATAAAATGGGATAAAATGGGATAAAATGGGGATAAAATGGGATAAAATGGGATAAAATGGGGATAAAATGGGATAAAATGGGATAAAATGGGGATAAAATGGGATAAAATGGGATAAAATGGGGATAAAATGGGATAAAATGGGATAAAATGGGGATAAAATGGGATAAAATGGGATAAAATGGGGATAAAATGGGATAAAATGGGATAAAATGGGGATAAAATGGGATAAAATGGGATAAAATGGGGATAAAATGGGATAAAATGGGATAAAATGGGGATAAAATGGGATAAAATGGGATAAAATGGGGATAAAATGGGATAAAATGGGATAAAATGGGGATAAAATGGGATAAAATGGGATAAAATGGGGATAAAATGGGATAAAATGGGATAAAATGGGGATAAAATGGGATAACTGGGGATAAAATGGGGATAAAATGGGATAAAATGGGATAAACTGGGATAAACTGGGGATAAACTGGGATAAACTGGGATAAACTGGGATAAACTGGGGATAAAATGGGATAAAATGGGATAAACTGGGGACAAAATGGGGATAAAATGGGATAAAATGGGGATAAACTGGGGATAAAATGAGAATAAAATTATAATGAAATTGGGATAAAATTATGATAAATAATAATAATAAAATTATTATAAAATTCTAATAAAATTGGGATAAAATAATGATAAAATTATAATAAAATGGGGATAAAATTAGGATAAAATTGGAATAAAATGATAATAAAATAGGGATAAAATGGGGACAAAATGGGGATAAAATTATGATAAAATTATGACAACATTGGGTTAAAATTGGGATAAAATTGGGATAGAATTATGATATAAAATTATTATAAAATTCTAATAAAATTGGGATAAAATAATGATAAAATTATAATAAAATGGGGATAAAATTAGGATAAAATTGGAATAAAATGATAATAAAATAGGGATAAAATGGGGACAAAATGGGGATAAAATTATGATAAAATTATGACAACATTGGGTTAAAATTGGGATAAAATTGGGATAGAATTATGATTAAATGGGGATAAAATGATAATAAAATTGGGTTAAAATTGGGATAAAATGATGATAAAATCGGGAAAAAATTGGCATAAAATAATAATAAAATTGGGATAAAATGGGGATAAAATAAGAATAAAACTGCAATAAAATGGGGACAAAATGGGGATAAACTGGGATAAAATGGGATAAAATGGGATAAAATGGGGACAAAATGGGATAAAATGGGGGCAAAATTGGGATAAAATTAAGACAAAATTGGGATAAAATAATAATAAAATGTGGATAAAATGTGAATAAAATGGGGATAAAATGGGGATAAAATTGGGATAGAATTATGATAAAATGAGAATAAAATTGGGTCAAAATTGGGATAAAATGAACATAAAAATTAGCATAAAATAATAATAAAATTGGGGTAAAATGGAGATAAAATGAGAATAAGATAATTATAAAATTGGGAAAAAATTATGATAAAATGGGGATAAAATGAGAATAAAATT
>NW_010314465.1:3240-7015 GCF_000700745.2 Antrostomus carolinensis | reverse complement strand
TTCTCTTCAGAGCTGGTTTCAAGTCATTCATTACACATTCATTCAGACTGCTGTATGGTAACTATATGTAAATAAGTCATCAAACTCGACATCATTTTCAGAAAACATACCTGCGACTCACAGAATAACAAGGGCTCTGAATTTCACAGTTCCACCAACATAAAGGACTTAACTTTTTTAAGATTACAGTATGCAGAATTACAGTTACGATCAAAAAGATCAAGACCATGTCCATATTATTACAGAATTGTGTATTATATGCTCTCAGCCTGATTGAAAACATTTTCATTTAGTATGTTTGTGTTTTCACAAAGTAGTTATCTGGCCTGGATCTGTCAGCAACTACTTATCACTGGTTTAATACTGCAAGTAACTTCAATCAACAGATAGTGTTTTCCCAAGTTACACATCAAACTAAGAAAAAGAACAAAAGTGTGTGATAACAGACAATTCTCATGAACTAAGGCTAACAGAGTAGGACTTCTCATGTACGTATTGATTAAGGCATTAATATTTTACAGAAATTTTGCTTGCTACATAAAAGCAGTGCTGCTAGAAAAAGAATATTAAGCCCCACAGTGATTGCAAAAAATATCCTACAGAAAAATTAAATTACTATATCATTTTTTACCTCAAAGTATAAGCACACTGTGTAAGTTATCAGTTTCTCAAAATGCATTTTTCCTGTAACTACTGAATAAATATAAAGGGAGTGCTCAGTGGTATATTCCCAGTCTAACGCCGCATCTGTAGCAGAGAACCAAAAGCAGCGTGTACCTCGCTCCTGCAATTCATTACTGCTTCTCTTAGAGCACATCCCCTCAAAGCCCAGGTCCCCCCATCTTACTACTTATCTTCCTTCACTCCAGCTTTTTGATTTTCTCTACCTGTGCTATATTTCGCCAACCGGAAGAACAACGCGGTGTAAGTGCTTTCCGCTGTTGAACAGAGAAATATACTTACTCCACTGTCTGATGACAAGACAACAGAATCTCTCAGGGTGTTTTGTGCTGCGGGTTGCCTCCAGCCCCTGAGCTAGAGCTGTCGGCACTGCACTCCGAGAAATCCATGAGGCTCAGAGCGAAATACAAACAAGGAGAGACTATGAACAGATGCCTAATGAGGAGTTCTACTGAACGGGGAATAGTACATTGATAAAACTTAAAGAAAGGGTGGCCAGAGTTATTTCCTTTTGTCCCTACCAGCAGACAGGCTTTTGTTTTGTTTTTAATTTAGAGTATGTGATGTCATTTAGGTTCCTGCTGCAGCAGGGGGATTGGACTAGATGATCTTTCGAGGTCCCTTCCAATCCCCAACATTCTGTGATTCTGTGATTCTCTGAAACGCAGATTTTTTTGATCCAGTTGCTAACCTCTGTCATACATTCGCCTCCTACCTTCTCTGTGCTCCCACTCAGAAGTTGCTAAAATTGATAATTATAATTTATTGTAGGTAAGCAATTTAAAACGAGAAAAGTTATGATCAACATTGTATTCAGTCAACACACCACTGGTACATATGCAAAACTCAAATTTCCAGTGGGGCCAGTTGCTGAGAGTCATCGAGAGGAGTGACCACTTTCAAATGGATCATGTTCATTATTTGTGTTGCTTGAAAACAAACTCATAAGAAATTAAAAAAAAAATTCAGATGAAGAGCATAATTACCCATTAGCACCATGAAAACATGTGCCCAACTGGGAATTTTTAAGTGCTTAAATTTTGTCTTTCAGATTTGAAAAGCTGTCTTCTAGAGATCTGCATTTCTAGAGTTTGTGGATTATCATTAAGGAAAAAGCAGATGGCAGGAAAAAAAAAGGTCTGTTGGATTATTACCACAAAGCATGATCTTCTGTTTTCGTTTCCCAGAGGTCAGCTGAGTGAGTAAATAGGAGAAGACTCACCAGGCAATGTACATGAGATGGAGGGAAGACGTAGGTGGAACAGGAAAGAACACATTTCTTGACCATAAGCAATTCTGGCTTATAAAATGGAAGGGTGACCAACAGATCAACATTCAGCTTGCATCTCCAGCTACATATGCATGGGTCATCTTCTGGATGTATTTGCATTTATACACTGCAGTAACAGCCAATCTGAAATCTTAAAATCAACTCAACAAGGATTTGTCCTTCTTAGCCATAAGTTTCTCTGAAGCTCTAGCTAGAACTCCACAATCTGCTACACGTTTTTATTATCAGTGAGGGAAAAAGCACAGTAATTGTAACAATTTAAAATTTCTATAATTGTTCACAGTGAAAGTTTCGATGCAGTCATCATTGTAGCTGCAACTTTCACCAGACTTACCTATGTATACAGAGAATACTCATAGATTATCTTGATACAAAAAACACCAATCTTGACTCTCTCTGCCCAGTTTGATAGCTCAGCATTTGAGAACACAGGCATATCAATGGAAACGATGAACTTTTTATTTTGGAAGAGTTAATGAATTCAAATTTGAACAGTGGGACAGATGGGGAAACTGCTAAGCTAACATAAAATTGCATATTTGAAAGACTTTTTTCTGGCATGATAATAAAAAGGATAAATCTGCTACAAACCATGCCAGAGGCAAGTAGAAATATAATCATGTTGGTGCCTGAAAAGCTCACCTTCTGAAGGCTATTCGCTCTGTTCCCAAGCAAGTGACTGTAATTATCTTCTCAACTACCTACAGCATGCTATTAAGTTTAACGAATTTCACTGTTTGAAAAAGAGTTAACTGCCACACAGTAAGAGTTAAAACATTCCTTGTTTAAAATAAATATAGAAATAAATAAAAACCACCTCTTGAAACATCCTTTGATAAGTCACAGTATCTGGGAACAACCTGATACCTTTCTGGCTCACTAAGACTCCTACCAGAAGGTTCTTACTTCAATGTCACTATGCACACATGGAAGCTAGCTTAGTAAGCACACATAGCAGACAGATGTTCAGCATGTCATGATAACCTACAGCTGACTATCCCATTGCATGCTAGAACAATCGTGTTATTAAAAAAACACAAGCAAACAATGCTGCTTTGCATTTTACAGATCAACTTTCATCCTTCAAGGATCATAAATTCTTTCTTTTGTCCAAGAACCATTCTGCTGACTTCATACCCACATGGTGGATATCACAGAACCACAGAATGGTGGGGGTTGGAAGGGACCTCAGGGGATCATCCGGTTCAACCCCCTAAATATCCTTCTTTAGTGCAATTTTACAACCCCAAAAAGCAGAGAGTGACTTACTCAAAGCCACTCAAGCTGAAAAACCAAAACCATGTTCCAAAATCCAGACCATCATCCTGTTGTCAAAATTTAGCCATCCTCACATGGTGGGAAACAAGAGACATACTGGCTACAACATTTTCCTGTTCAGTGGACAAAACTTTTCCTTTAAGGGTGTTACAACACTGGAGTCATCGCAGCCAAACAACCACCTCACAGAAAATGAACCACATTCAGACTTTCGCTGCGCGAGTGTTGCACAAACTGGCAAACATTCAAAGTGATGAGTAAACCCATCTCCCTCAATATATGATCTCCCCTCTATAAACACCTGAAATGTGGGGGCCAAATGGATGGGGACGGGCTCTTTTCAGAGGTGCCCAGTGACAAGGGGCAATGGGGACAAACTGGAACACCAGAAGTTCCACAGAAACTTAAGGAAAAACTTCTTTACCATGAGGGTGATGGAGCCCTGGGACAGGCTGCCCAGAGAGGGTGTGGAGTCTCCATCTCTGGAGATGTTCAAACCCACCTGGACACTTTCCTGTGCAACTT
>NW_010314465.1:0-3207 GCF_000700745.2 Antrostomus carolinensis | reverse complement strand
TAGGGAACCGGCTTTGGCAGGGGGGTTGGACTGGATGATCTCCAGAGGTCTCTTCCAACCCCCACCATTCTGTGATACTGCTGGCTACACCGTCTTCTGTTACAGAAGACAGCCCTACAGAGTGGTGTAGTTAGTAGCTGATGAGCTGTTGTAGGTACAACATTTCCCCTGCACCACAGCTGTAACACCACTGGCACTAAAGTGTCCAAAGCCCATTCTCACAGCCACTGACTTCACCCACTGCTTCCCAAAGCCAGGCAACGGGGTACAAAGTCTGATCAAAGTAACAAATGGGATACTTCCAAACTTCTAATGGGCAATTTAGGAAATGCTTTGATATCCTCAGCAAGCCTAAAGCATTATTTGTTTACACAATTCATATCCACACGAGAGCTGTAAGCTATTTCAATACCTGCCAGTTCAGTGCAGGCAGAACTGACTCAAGCAGCTTCCAGGATGTGTCAAGTAATGTTGGAAATGACAATACAAAGGGACAGCAACTGTCAGTTAACAAGCTGACACAGAAATGCATTTTTGATAGTTGCTCAACATGATTTTTTTTTTTTTTATTTTTGTTTTAAGTATCTAATTTTGGTCCCTGTAAACAAGAACTCCTACACAAAAAAATCTAAAAAAACCAAAAAACCCAAACCACATACACACAAAAAACCCACACAAAAACAACCACACAACACTAGTTTGCTGCTGCTTTTAAAATTACAGAAATCTGTCAATAACACAATTTTAAAAATCAAAACAGGCAAGTGCAAATAAGTTTTCAAATGGCAACAGGAGTACACATTGTACTGTCTACCTCATTGTTTCTAACTGCATTTCCTAGGAAAAGAATAGCAGTCACCATGGTAAAAAAATCACACTGTTTCTGTAGCCTAAAAGACAACTAAATGAAGAAGACTCATTTCAAATTATCAAGATGTGAGTACAAACTACGAAATACTGCCAACATATTTCAAAACCAAAACATGAAGTTGAAATGAATTCTTATTGATTGCAAAGGAAGCATTTCAGGTGTATAGACTTTTCCTTCAGTGCTTATTTCGCAGGTGATGCTTTCTGCATTCTTAGAAAAAATTTAAACATAACACACTACCAAAAACCTATTCTACATCTAGTATTTTATGATGAAATTTTCAGCAAATTAGACAATCAGGTGCCTCTTCCCATCCATCCTTTGGATCTCTATCCAGTATTCAACCTCAAAAAAAAACCTAATTAGATGAACATATAGATTGTAATGGTAAAATGATTTACAAACCTCTTAGTTTTAAATACTTCTTACATTCATTTCCCACATTATTGGGGGCACCAAAACTTGTCGGTGAAAGAATAAAGCGGGAGGAAGCAGAGGGTTACACTGGCAGACTGCAGCTGCCACATCTAGACTGGGTTTTTATCATCCAAATTACTTGCTTTCTCTGAAGGACATACCATAAATACTCTGAGCTAAAAAACAAACAAAAAAACCCAAACCCAAACGACAAAAAACAATCCACCATCAGGAGCCAAGTCTCACCCTGAGCTCAGCCCACTCCCAACACCTCAACAGAGAAGCCAACTACTCCTGCAGCTCCCTGTGACCCCAGAAATTTCAGCTCCAGTGGGCACAGCATTGGGAATTACCTACCCAAGAACAGAGCACTCCCTTCACTTCAAAGATTAGCAAAGGGAAATGAATGAGCCTATGATGAAGTTGTCATTTACCTGCATGTGACAGTAATTTCATAGAATCACAGAATGGTTTGGGTTGGAAAGGACCTCAAAGCTCATCCAGTTCCAACCCCCCTGCCATCAGCAGGGACACCTTCCACTAGACCAGGTTGCTCAAAGCCTCATCCAGCCTGGCCTTGAACACTTCCAGGGAGGAGCAGCCACAGCTTCTCTGGGCAACCTGGGACACTGTCTCACCACCCTCACACCAAAGAATTTCTTCCTCACATCTCATCTCCATCTCCCCTCTGCCAGTTTCAAGCCATCACCCCTTGTTCTGTCACTCCCTGCCCTTGGCCAAAGTCCCTCCCCACCCTTCCTGCAGCCCCTTCAGGTACTGGGAGGCCACCAGAAGGTCTCCCCGGAGCCTTCTCCTCTCCAGGCTGAACAGCCCCAACTCTCTCAGCCTGTCCTCACAGCAGAGCTGCTCCAGCCCTTGCATCATCCTCGTGGCCTCCTCTGGACTCACTCCAGTAGGTCCCCGTCCCAATTTACCTGTACATGATAGTAAATTACCTGTATGGGAGAGTAACATTGATAATTTTTGTGATTGCTGAAAAAACCTTCTGAGTTTGGGTTTTTTTTTTCCAGTTAAGGGGCTAGTAGCCACGCACTCCATCAGTCTGTGCCAGCCCAGGCAGTCTGAAGCTCTCCGGGATGGTTCCTAACATATCCAACAAATAAAAGCACTAAAACAGCACAGCCACTTGCCAGATTGCCACAAGAACAAAAGTACAGCAGGTGGCCATCCACAACTCCAAATTAAATCATATGCTGCTCAGAACTTTATACCCATCCCTGTGTAGTGTTGTGTCTGGATAACGTTACTCTTCACCCTCAATTTTCAAAGTGAAAAAAAAAAAGGTTTTTAGTGACACATGAACCGTAGAAGGAGACAATGATCCAAACGGTATTATTCAGCACTCAATAAAACAGAGAAACTCTTGCTTCTTTCCCTCCCCTATTCTCCATTTTTTTTTCCCCCTTTCAATATTTATTAAGTAAACCAGTGCTTGCTTATCTGGAATAAATCCCTAGGTTCAGTGAAACACCAGGTGGTAGATTGGGGTAGTTTTTCTAGCAACAGATGGCTCAAACATTTTATGACAAACGGACACGGGACTATTGCTACTCAGACCATCTTTCAGTTACTTCTTTATGTACCAACAGCGAGGAAGCTGGGAGGCTCACCTGAGCCAGGGCTCCAGCTCCTGAACAAAGCAGCTGCAGGAGCCTCACCGCCCACTCCCACCCACCTCTCCAGCCCACTTGACAGCACGAGTTGGCATCAGGCTCCAACAGAAATCCAACACTCGCCATTTCAGACAGGAAATGTGGGAAACACTGGTGTCCTGGTTTTCAGCTGAAATAGAGCTGGTTTTTCTTTTTAGTAATTAGAAGAGTGATATTTTGGTTTGCAGCCTGTGAGAGACATTGATAACAACCTGATCAGCAACCTGGTCTAGTGGAAGGTGTCCC